>NW_028318718.1:777619-927679 GCF_062004578.1 Staurois parvus | reverse complement strand
TGTAAATTTTATGACCTATAATGTAAAGGACCTGAACTCTCCAGTAAAAAGACATAAGATTCATAGGGAAATTTATCAATACTCAGCTGATATAATCTTTTTACAAGAGACACATTTAGCCCAGGATTCAAGAATTATGTTACAATCAAGAAATTATCTAGTTTGGTATTATGCCGATTCCCCAATAAAACGAGCGAAAGGAGTAGCAATAGGAATGGGAAAAAATGTTAGATTTATAATAGAAGATAGAAAGGTGGATCCAGAGGGTCGTTTTTTTCTTAAGGGGGAAACTGTATGAAATGGAATGTACTCTGGCTAATATATATTGCCCAAATAAGAACCCAAAGATTTACTTAGAAAACATCCTAAGGGACCTAATGGATTTTAAGAAAGGGGGACTGATTGTAGCAAGGGATTTCAATTTTTGTATGAACCCCCAGATTGATACATCATCGCCTTGGCAGAGGAATGGAGGCAGAGGCTTAAGAACTATTAAAAAGAGGTTGTACCAACATCAATTGGTGGATGTATGGAGAATTAAGCATGCTGGAATGAGAGTCTATACATTCTATTCCCCTGCACACGCAACATATTGTAGGTTGGATTACATAATGGTAGAACACCGATTATTAGAGTCGCTTATGGATTCCAACATAGAAGTTGTATTTTTATCTGATCATACTCCTGTTATGATGAGATTGAAACTGAGTGGGGCACAGAATAAAATGTATGGATGGAAATTAAATGGGACACTCATTCAAGATCAGGAGACAGAAACAAGAATACGAGAGAAGACAGAACAATATTTTTTAGCAAATGAAACGGAGGGAGTCTCAGCAGCTACAATATGGGAGGCATATAAGGTGTATATAAGGGGCATCCTGATCGCTATAGGAGCGGAAAAAAAGAAAAAGAGGTCAGAAAGGATAAAAAGGCTAATAGAGGAATTATCTACACTAGAGCAATCGCATAAAAAGAGAACAGAAATAGATATACAACATAAGATTCTTATAAAGAGAGAAGAATTAAGTAATGTATTAGAACAAGAAACAAATAAGTTCTTCAATAGGGTTCTTAGAGAAAGATAGCAATGGGGAAATAGTCCGGGAAAATTTCTGGCAAGGTTAGTGAGAGAAAAGAAATCAATAAACTATATAGAGAAAATTAGAAATGAAACAGGAGAACTAGTGTACCCAACTAAAACAATTGCTAGTGTATTTCAAAAATATTATAGTTCATTATATGCAGTTCAATCTAAAAAGAAAGATCTGGAGGAAGAGAGAAATAAAAAGATTCAGGCATATTTAAAGGAAGCGGGATTACCCAGATTAGATAAAGAAAAAAGGGCAATGCTAGAGAGGTCGATAACACAAGAGGAAGTACAAGTGGCATTAAAGAGTACAGCAGCAGGAAAGAGCCTGGGATCAGTAGGATTCACATATTATAGGAAATTTAAAGAACTATTAGTGCTGGAGGGGATTTGGGAGGGAGGGCACAATGATACATATACAGTCAGGCCCATAAATATTGGGACATTGACACAATTCTAACATTTTTGGCTCTATACACCACCACAATGGATTTGAAATGAAATGAACAAGATGTGCTTTAACTGCAGACTGTCAGCTTTAATTTGAGGGTATTTACATCCAAATCAGGTGAACGGTGTAGGACTTACAACAGTTTGCATATGTGCCTCCCACTTGTTAAGGGACCAAAAGTAATGGCACAGAATAATATTTATAAATCAAAATTTCACTTTTTAATACTTGCTTGCAAATCCTTTGCAGTCAATTACAGCCTGAAGTCTGGAACGCATAGACATCACCAGACGCTGGGTTTCATCCCTGGTGATGCTCTGCCGAGCCTCTACTGCAACTGTCTTCAGTTCCTGCTTGTTTTTGGGGCATTTTCCCTTCAGTTTTGTCTTCAGCAAGTGAAATGCATGCACATTTGGATTCAGGTCAGGTGATTGACTTGGCCATTGCATAACATTCCACTTCTTTTCCTTAAAAAACTCTTTGGTTGCTTTTGCAGTAGGCTTTGGGTCATTGTCCATCTGCACTGCGCGTCCAATGAGTTCTGAAGCAGTTGGCTGAATATGAGCAGATAATATTGCCTGAAACACTTCAGAATTCATCCTGCTGCTTTTGTCAGCAGTCACATCATCAATAAATACTAGAGAACCAGTTCCATTGGCAGCCATACATGCCCACGCCATGACACTACCACCACCATGCTTCACTGATGAGGTGGTATGCTTAGGATCATGAGCAGTTCCTTTCCTTCTCCATACTCTTCTCTTCCCATCACTCTGGTACAAGTTGATCTTGGTCTCATCTGTCCATAGGATGTGGTTCCAGAACTGTGAAGGCTTTTTTAGATGTCGTTTGGCAAACTCTAATCTGGCCTTCCTGTTTTTGAGGCTCACCAATGGTTTCCATCTTGTGGTGAACCCTCTGTATTCACTCTGGTGAAGTCTTCTCTTGATTGTTGACTTTGACACACATACACCTACCTCCTGGAGAGTGTTCTTGATCTGGCCAACTGTTGTGAAGGGTGTTTTCTTCACCAGGGAAAGAATTCTTCGGTCATCCACCACAGTTGTTTTCCATGGTCTTCCGGGTCTTTTGGTGTTGTTGAGCTCACCGGTACATTCCTTCTTTTTAAGAATGTTCCAAACAGTTGTTTTGGCCACGCCTAATGCTTTTGCTATCTCTCTGATAGGTTTGTTTTGTATTTTCATCCTAATGATGGCTTGCTTCACTGATAGTGACAGCTCTTTGGATCTCATCTAGAGAGTTGACAGCAACAGATTCCAAATGCACATAGCACACTTGAAATGAACTCTGGACCTTTTATCTGCTCATTGTAATTGGGATAATGAGGGAATAACATACACCTGGCCATGTAACAGCTGAGAAGCCAATTGTCCCATTACTTTTGGTCCCTTAACAAGTGGGAGGCACATATGCAAACTGTTGTAATTCCTACACTGTTCACCTGATTTGGATGTAAATACCCTCAAATTAAAGCTGACAGTCTGCAGTTAAAGCACATCTTGTTTGTTTCATTTCAAATCCATTGTGGTGGTGTATAGAGCCAAAAATGTTAGAATTGTGTCGATGTCCCAATATTTATGGACCTGACTGTATGGTGGGAGTGTCCCAAAATACAGGAATTTTGGTGAGACTTTGTCCAACAAATAGGAGAAATTACAGGGGAAAAAATAAGTAAAAAATAAGTAAAGACCCATGGGTGTGCCTATTCCATAACACTGACCTAACAGTTAATGCAGGAACACAATGACACCTCATCTAATAAATGTGGCAAAAGGGCTGATCCCCAAGTTCTGGAAGGTCCAAGAGACGCCCAAGTTACAGGACTGGTTAAGGAGGGTGGAAAATATACAGAAAAAGGAGGAATTATACTATAGTGGAGAAGATAAAATGGGTAAATTCAGGAAAATTTGGAAAGGATGGAGTGGGTTTAAACTTACACAGAGGTTCGCTGAACTGATGATGGAGAAGGAGGGAGATGGTGGAAAGAGGTCAGAGGAAAGATGTGGATGTGAGGAAGGAACACAAGAGGAAGAATAAGAAAAAGAAGAAAGGGAGGTCCAGTGTGAGGGGATGGGGGAAGGGGAAAGGAGTGTGGAAAAATTGTAATAAATTGTAGATGAGTTTGTATAAAAATGTTTGTTTTTTCTTATGTTTTGCAATAATACAAAAAAAAACAAATAGGACGCAAATGTTGCACAAATAGTTACATTTTACTTCATGGAGCAGCTATCAAATCAATGTCAGATCAAAATGAACAATGTATTCCAACACCTGCACATGAAAACTTCTGCAAATGATAAATAGGTGACAGCCAGTGTGCCCACGTATACTGCACCAGAATTCTGATGCAAATACAATGATAAATTCCTCCCTCTCTGTTTGTTGTTACCATCTCAGCCCAATATGAGTCCTAATAACCCCCAGTTTGTGTTCCAGTGAGTGGTGTCAAAAAGCAGAGACCGGTCTGTGTGTATGTAGGTTTCCTTTAGATCTCAATGTCCAAGTCAAATATCTTTTTCCATGTAACACAAAGTCCAAAATGGGGTAATTTGTTATTCTGTGCCTCTTGCCGTGTACAGAATGCTAGATAATTGAAGCCAAATATTTACCCTGTTTATGGGGAACAGAGGTAAAGGGACCCTCTAAATCAATTCTAATAAGGAGGCAGTCACCTTCCTTAGTAACCTCTTGTAATTTACTTGTGTTTTTTTCAGCTTTCTTTTTTGTTAAAGTGGATTTTTTTTGTTGCTGAGCAAAAAAAAATGCAAAATGCAAAACGAGGTAAAAACACACTACGTGCGTTTCAGCAGCTTCTCTATTGAACTCTATTGTAGCAAAAATGCTGCATTTTGCATTTTAAAAAAGTCCCTGACTCCAAAAACACAGCAGCTCAAAAAAGCATAGAAGTGAAAATGTCCCATAGGAAACCATGTTAAATGGACTGTAGTGCGTTTCTGCAAAAAGCACTAAAAAACGCACTGGTGTGAACCAGGGGTAATGCCTGATTAACACAGAGTACCTATCTGTACACTCGTGCGAAGAGCTGTCATTGCCAGCATGGGATGTACAGGTGTTCCTCCTTATGCAGGCAGTCCTATTCATGTCTAATGGGATGCAGTGGCTGCACAGACACAGTCGCTGGTCCTAGTTTGACAGCCGTGTGGGTGCAGGTATATATTCCCACATGCAGACACTGTGTACTGTTAGGTATACCCGTGTGATTGAGGCATAATAGTAGACAGATATGTTATATGCGACAGAATTGATACTGCCATCAATCCGTCTTAGAGGGGAAACTTCATTCTGTATTTTAGGGAGTCCATACAGGCATGGTGTAGCTTCCCCGGGATAGAGATGGTACATGGTCTGAACAAAGGATTTTATCTTTTCTAGCTGTTGCAAACAGTCTATCACCTTTTCCAGTAATGGCGTGTGGGGGCCTGTTGTTGCTAAGTTGCTTGTTTTTCAGTCGGGTCCTCCTTGCTTGTTAGTGGAGACTGAGCTGATATTTTCCTTTCGTACACTGTCTAAGGCTAGGTTCACACCTAAGCATTTTCTGTAGTTTTGTATTTTGCAGAATGGCACTACAGTCCATTTCACATGATTTCCTATGGGACATGTTCACATCTCTGTGTTTTCACCCAGTGTATTTTTTGGACAGGGTCAGGGACTTTTTTTTTAATGCAAAAAGTAGCATTTTTGGTTCTATAGACTTCAATGGAAACGCTACAGAAAAGCATGTATTCCATTTTTGCTGCATTTTTTCTGCGTTTTTTCTGCATTTTGTATTTTGAATCTGTGTAGCAACAAGAAAAAAAACGACCCCCCACCCTGAAAAAACGCATCAGAACCACGGCAAAAACGCAATGCAGAAACGGGTCAAACGCAACCTGCATAGGTGTGAAACTAGCCTAATTCTTTGTTTGTGAATGCCATATTTTTAAAAGTTGATTAAAGCTTTTTCATTATCCACTAGGTTGTTGCTCTTTATAGTCTATTCTTATTTTTAAATTTTTTCCTTTATTTATATTTTAGGTGAGAACACATTTAACCACTAGGGGACCGCCCGCAGTAAATATACTGCTACAAGGCGGCCCCTGTGTGCAGGATCATGTATTTACTGTATACGTGATCCTGCATTCCAGAGTAGGGGGCGCGTGCGAGGCGTGCGACCACCCTACCAGCGACACCGATCGCAGCCGCGGGTGTCAATCACCGGGTCCGGGCCGGCAATCACTGACAGAGAGGAAGGCTGCATTGTTTGAAAATGGAGCTTTCCTCCCTGTCAGCTTTCAGTTAACTGTTCTGGGATCACTGGTCACAGCGTTCCAGGACAGTGTGTAACAGAGAGGTACACACCCCCACCCCCTAGTAAAACACTCCCCTCACATAGTTAACCCTTTGATTGTCTCCAGAAGTTAACCCCTTCCTCCCCAGTGCCATTAGTACAGTGTCAGTGTTTTTTTTTTGCACTGATCACTGTATTGGTGGCACTGGGGATGTCAGTGACCCCAAGTCAGTTCTTCCCCAGTGTCAATATCCGCCGCAGTCCCGCCATAAGTCGCTGATCGCCACCATAAGTCGCTGATTGCTGCCATAAGTCGCTGATCGCCACTATTATTAGTAAAAAAAAAAAGTCCAGAATCTATACTGCCATTTGTAGACGCTATAACTTTCATGTAAACCAATTAATTTACACGTTTTGGGATTTATTTAGCAAAGACGTGTCGCAGAATACATTTTGGCTGAAATTTATGACAAAATTTGATTTTTAAATTTTTTTACTGGACATGTTTTATAGCAAAAAGTCCAAAATATTGTTTTTTTTTTTCAAAATTGTTCGCCTTTTTTTTTTATAGCGCAAAAAATAAAAAAACGCACAGGCCATCAAAAACCACGGACAGAAAGCCCAATTCTTGGGGAAAAAAAGATGCAAATTTAATTTTGGTGCAGTGTTACATGACCGCACAATTGTGAGTTAAAATAACGCAGCACCATAACCAGGGGCAGACTGACTACTCATGAGGCCCCCGGGCAATAGGGATCATGGGGCCCCTGTGTCCTTGCCCAAACTCAAAAAGCCTATGAAAAAGGTACCAGGGGCATCTCATGGGGCCCCCTACTGACCCCGCGCCCTTGGGCAATGCCCGAGTTTCCAAATGGTCAGTCCGCCCCTGACCATAACACAAACCGCTTATGTAACTGCTTCCTGACCGCCCTATAGAAGAAATACTGCTACAGGGCAGCACAGGCGCGCAAAATCACATATATATACGTGATTCGCGCTCCCGTGGTTTTCACGCCCCTCCCAGATGGCGTCAGATTGCCAGTCAGTACACCAGTCACCACATTTAACCCTTCGATTGCCAGGAACACGCTCATACACAATAAACCTTCATTGCTAGTATAGTGTCTGAACGGATCAATATCTTTGATCAGATCAGCACTATACCAGCGTTCACATTAGTATAGCGTCCCCAAAAACGCAACATTAGTGGGATCATCCCCGGCACCTGCGTTTAGCCCCTACGCTTACCCCCCCCTTCTCCCCCAGCGAGTGCAGTGTCAGTAGGTCACTGTCACTTGATACATTGTACACAAAACCGCAGGGTTGGCAAAATCAGGCCTGATCTCTGTTAGCACTTGCCGGTAAATTTCGATGACTCTCATATGCAGCAGAGTGCCAGTACTAGTGCCGCGCTACCTTTTGGTGAACTGGCGAGCACCAGCAGTCTAGTACATCCTGGTCTTTCACATAACTCTTATATTGTAAGCTCCCAGGATCAGGCCCTCCTAACCCTCTTGTATTGAACTGTATTGTTGCTGCATTGTCTTCCGTTATATTGTAAAGTGCTGAGAAAACTGTTGGCGCTATATAAATCCTGTATAATAATACTAGCACTGCAGTATGACTTGGTGACATGGCGAGTCCCATAAGTGCAGTACAAGCTGGTGCGGTAGCGAGCACAAGTATTGTCCCGCAACCACCAAGAATTTGCACACAGGCCCATAGAGCTCCTAGTATTCTTCCGATTGGCAACCCACAAATTCTGCAGCACCCGTACTTCCTCCATTCACTGCCCAACCCGGAATTCAGGTGGAAATAGCAAACTTAACTACTCCCCTTGATTTTTTGGAGCTGTTTTTCACGGAAGATCTCTATGCATTGACTGTGGATCAAAGCATTTTATATGCACAACAATGTATCGCCGCCAACCAAAATTCAAACCTTGCCAGACCATTTGTATGGAAACCCAGGACGGTTTTCGAATTTATATTTTTTTGGGGCCTAACCCTCAACATGGGCATTACTAAATAAAAATGAATTTCGGTTGTATTGGTCCACAGACCCAATTCATGCCCGTGTGCTCTGCTGCCATGGCCAGGCATAGATATGATAGTATAATGTGTTTTATGCATTTCAACAACAATACACTCTGTCTTCCACGAGGTGACCCTGAATTTGACCGGCTACACAAAATTTAGCCCCTCGCAAATCACCTTAAATAAACATTTGCAGATGTCTATACCCCCAGCATAAAATCTGCGTTGATGAGTCCCTTATTAATTTTTCTAGCCGCTTTGCATTCAAACAATTTCTCCCCAGCAAGCATGCCCGATATGGGGTCAAGATGTCAAGACCTGTGAGAGGACAACAGGCTATACTTATAAGTTTCGGATTTATGAGGGAATAGATAGTCATGTGGAGCCCCCCGGATGCCCAGACTACATGGGGAGTAGTGGCAAGATAGTTTGGGACTTGGTGTCATCCTTTTTCCATATGGGGTACCACTTATACGTGGACAATTTTTATTCAAGCATGCTACTATTTAGACATTTGTACAATCTTGAAACTGGCGCATGTGGCAAAGTGTGATCTAATGTGTGCCCACCATTAGAAGTGGGTGAATGCAGGGCGGTATATTTTAATGGTGGGCATACCACACACTTTTTGATTTGGGAAAGATTTCTTCTCTTTTTTTCATTCAGTCCACATGATGCATACAAAAAAAAAAGAAAAGAACATAGCATATAAACCCAACAAGGACCAGCAACGTACTGGTACATCACTGGACTTTGAATGGTTATACCAGGATGATGCCTACAGCTGCAGGCATCATCCTGGTATCATTTTTGTCAGCTGGTGATCTGATTTCATGTAAAAGCAATCCTAGTGGCTAATTAGCTGCAGGATTTCTTTTACAAGCAGCAGGAGACAATGCCCCCCTCCCCCACTGCCTTCCACAGCCTTCTCGGGCAGTCCCGTGCCATCGGGGGAACCTGAGAATGCAGCTGGTTTTTCTGCCAGCTGACCATAGAGCTGATTGGATATTTGCATTCCCTGTGATAGCATTAAAAGTGATAAAAAAAGAGACAGTGTAAAAATAATTTAAAAAGTCAAAATAACTTAAAAAAAAAGAAAAAAAAAGTATTATTATTTATTCACTAGGTTGTTTGCTTTAAAAAATATAATGTTTGGGGTTTAAATTAATTTCCTAGCAAAAAATACTGATTTTTTTCATGTGAAAAAAAAGTGTCAGAAAAGGCTTGATCTTAAGGTGATTAGAAGAGTGAATGATGTGTGGCATAAACTTCTAATGCTGGACATAAATGCCCCCACCCCCCAAAACTACCCCTTTTTGGAAAGTAGATACCCCAAACTATTTGCTGAGAGGCATGTTGAATCAATAGAAGAATTTATTTTTTTACCACAAGTTTTTGCAAAATGACAAACAAAAAAGTTTTTGGTTTTTTACACAAAATTGTCATTTAAATGATTTATTGCTCACACATGTCATGGGTATATGTAGAATTACTCCCCAAAATACATTCTACTACTTCTCCCGAGTATGGGGGTACCACATGTGAGAGACGTTTTGGCAGTCTAGCCAAATACAGGACCCCAAAATCCAATAAGCACCTTCAGGCTTTTAAAGGGCTTTATTTCCTCATTACACTTCCAGGCTACCTATCACAGTTTCAGCCCTGCCAGGATAACACCCCCCCCCCCCCCCATGACCCCTTTTTGGAAAATAGACACCTCAAGGAATTTGATAAGAAGCATGGTGGGTATTTTGCAGATCTCGTTTGTTGCCACAAGTTTTTGGAAAATGAAGAAAGAAAACAAAAACATTTTTTCTTTTCTTTTTTTATATTTCCAAACCTTGTGAGAAAAAAGGAGATCTGCAAAATACTCACTATGCCTCTTTTTAAATTCCATGGGGTGTCTACTTTCCAAAAAGCAGTCATTGGGGGGGGGGGCTTTGGTGCTATCCTGGCATTTCAGGGCCTCCGAAACTGTGATAGGTAGTGAAGGAGTGAAATGAGGAAGTTACGCACCTTCAGGCTTTCAAAGTGGTCATTGGATTTCAGGCTCCTGTATGTGGCTAGGCTCCCAAAAAGTCTCACACATGTGGTATCCCCATACTCGGTAGAAGTAGCAGAATGTATTTGGTGTAATTCCACATATGCCCATGGCTTGTACGAGAAATATATAATTTAAATGACAACTTTGTGTAAAAAAAAAAAACATTTTTGTAATTTTCCAGAAACGTGTGGAAAAAAAATAAATCTTCCATGAATTCAATATTCCTCTCAACAGATAGCTTAGGGTGTCTACTTTCCGAAAAGGGGTCATTTGGATGTGTTTGTACTATCCTGGTATTTTAGCACCTCAAGAAATGTGATGAGCAGTCAGAAAGTAAAAGCTGTGTAAATTCCATTATCTATACCATAGTTTGTAGACGCTATAACTTTCACACAAAGCAATAAATTTACACTTCTTGGGATTTTTTTAACCAAAAACATGTAGCAGAATACATTTTGGCCTAAATTCATGATGAAATTTTAGGGTTTTTTGGATATTTTTTATGACAGAAATGAGAAAATATTGTTTTTTCAAAAAAAAAATTTTGTCAAAAATGTTTTGTTTATAGCAACAAAAATAAAAAGTGCACAGGTGATCAAATACCACCAAAAGAAAGCTCTATTTGTGTGAAAAAAAGGACATAAATTTCATTTATGTACCGTATTGCATGACTGCACAATTGTCAGTTAAACTAGCACAGCGCTGTATAGCAAAATAAAAGTAATGCCCGTAGCGAAAAAAGGAAAGGAAAATTAGCGCAGGGCAGGCATGACTAGGCCTAGAGTGGGAAGGAGAATAAGAGAGGGTTAATGATGTGCCAGGGGGGTGTGGAAAAGTATATCTGGGTGTGCTGGTTGGTGGAGAGAGAGTGTGGGTGGGCTCTGCCGTACCTTAGGGTGGGGTGTCCCGGGGGGGAGGCATCATTTCGGAGCTGGACGTTGGTGAGTGAGATTGATTCCCTCCCACCCTCCCTATGCCAGCATATTGTTAGGGCCTTTTTTCCCTAGGGGTCTCAGTGCGGTCTGTGGGGGCTGTCATGGATGGCTTGGTGGCCCAGCTGCGTGAGGCGGCTGCCTCTCAGGGGATGGACTGGCTGCAGAGCCGGGTCTCTGCCTTCTTGCAGGACCCGGGCGTGTCCCTGGACCCGGGCTTATCGCAGGACCCGGGCTCATCACCAGAGGGAGAGGGGCGGGTAAGCCCACGTGCTCGGAGGTCTCAGCCTCCGGAGCGCTTTAGTCTAGGCTCCCCCTCCCCCAGAGCTCAGCGCCGGGTGTCTGCCTTCCTGCAGGACCCGGGCTTGTCCCAGGACCCAGGTTTTTCGCGGGACCCGGGCTCATCACCAGCGGGAGAGGGGCGGGTGCGCCCACGTGCTCGGAGGTCTCGGCCTCCGGAGCACTTTAGTCCGGGCTCCCCCTCCCCCGGAGCTCAGCGCCACAATGGGAGCCCCATTCGGGACCCTCCGGCCCCGCTGGCAGGGCGCTCCATTGCCTCTGCTTGCGGGGAGGCCGGGAGGAATCCCTGGCAACGGCGGAGCTCGGCGGGCGGGGTCTCGCGGGGAGGAAGCCCCTCCCCACCGCCCGCGCGGCTGAGGAAGCAGGATGTCACCGGCTCCTCCACTGACCGGGTGCCTGTCAGGGAGGGAGCCCAACGAGGGAGACGCAGCGCTGCGGCTGCCGGGCTGTCCCCTGCTGCAGCCGGCAGGCCCCATGGGAAGCGTGGAGCGGCGGCTCCGAAGAGCCACAGGCTGGAGGAGAGTGCTGCAGGGGGCGTGTCTGGTCGGAACCCAGGGACGTCGATGGGCGTGGCTGGTGCCGGGAGGCGGAGCCAGCGGAGGCACAGCGCTCGAGGATCCGTGGCTCCTGGGACTGGGAGGCCATCCAGCCGTCGAGGGGAGGACGTGAGTTTGGAGGGCGAGCTGTCGGAACCCGATGCGGGGGCGACAGCTGGCCGCTCGGCATCGCTGGACGTGGGTCGCGCGGCTGATGGGACGTCTCCTGGGCAGCCTGGTGAGTTACCTTTTTCTTTTTCTTCTGCGCTACGGGACCTGTTGGGGGGCGGGGCCTCGGCGGTGCGGGAGGTCGGCGTTCCCGATTCGGGTCTCGGGGGGCTCTGCGATTTGATTTCCGGTTTGCGGAACTTGTTGCAGCGACTTGAGCGGGGCGGTAGTGGGGTCCCTGGGCCTGCTGCGGCGTGGCTCCCGCCGGCTGGTGGGGAAGGTTTACAGGTCCGAGTGCGGGACGGGGGGGCCGTGCGGAGATCGGGGGTTTCTCCTCCCTCTGGTTCTGGGCCTGGGGTGGTTGCGGCGGAATCTGATGCTCTGGGTTCCACGGCTTTGGATGGGGGTGCGGGGGTGTCCGGAGCGGTCGGCTTGGCGGACTCGGCCAAGTGCGAGGTATACGTGTGCTTCGAGGGCCCTTTAGGTGCGCACTTGCCGTTGGAGGTTCGGGAGCGGATTTGGAGCGGGGAGTATGTGGAGATCTTCACGCTCTTGCCGTTGGAGCGTTTTCCTTTAGAGGGGTTGCGTGTTGACGAGGGCAGGCGGGAGGAAGCGGAGAAGCGGCGTTTTCGCTTTATCCCGGGTACTTTTGCGAATTGGATGCAGGCGTTTGCGATCATGGCCAGTGTTATTGGGGAGAAGGCTCCTGAGCATTGCTCGGCGCTCTTTTGTTACCTTGACGCCATTAGCGAGGCTCACAGGGTTTACGGTGGGACTGCGTGGCTCCGGTATGATGAGCAGTTTCGGCAGCGGCGGGCTGTTCGCCCTTCATTGCGTTGGGACCATAAGGACATTGGCCTTTGGATGCGCCTCATGACTCCAGCGAGGCCTCCTGGTCCGTTTTTTCAGGGGGGGCAGGTGGTTCATTCTCCCCCGGACAATCGGCCTCAAAGCGTAGGGGCTTCTGTTGGCAGTTCCAGGAAGGCGCTTGTCGTTTCGGAGGGTCCTGCCGTTTTAAGCATGAGTGTTCCGGTTGCGGCGGCTCCCATCCGTTGTCGCGCTGTTTCAAGCGGGTCAGAGGCCCTTCCGGCGAGCATGCGGGTAAGAGGGACGACACCGGTGAGGGTGGAAAGGATGCAGCCTTTCCTAGATAGATATCCTGATCGGGCAGCCGCTGTGCTGCTTGCGGCAGGGTTTTCGGAGGGTTTCCCCATCCTGTGCACTTTGACTTCCGTTCCCCCCTTAGCTCGGAACTTGCGGTCGGCCTTGCGGCATGCGGAGGTTGTTTCGGTTAAGTTGCAAAAAGAAGTGGGGTTAGGTCGTATGGGCGGCCCATTTTCTTGCGCCCCATTTTCGGATCTGGTGGTTTCCCCCTTGGAGGTGGTGCCCAAGAAGGAGCCGAATTCGTTTCGGTTAATTCATCACCTGTCTTTTCCGAAAGGGGGGTCGGTGAATGACGCTATCGATCCGCAGTCCTGTTCAGTGTCTTACACGTCGTTTGACGCGGCGGTTTTCTGGGTTCGTCGTTATGGGCGTGGTTTGCTTATGCGAAATCGGATGTTGAGTCCGCGTTTCGATTGTTGCCGGTACATCCGGACAGTTTTCGTTTCTTGGGTTGTCATTGGGAGGGCTCGTTTTACGTTGATAAGTGCCTTCCCATGGGGTGTTCCATATCTTGCGCTTTGTTTGAGCAGTTCAGTTCGTTCGTGGAGTGGGTGGTGCGGGATGTTTCCGGGGTCAATTCTGTCATCCACTATTTGGATGATTTTCTTTGCGTGGGTCCGCCAGCTTCCAGAGTGTGCGCTGTTTTGCTGGCCACTTTGCAACACGTTGCTGAACGTTTTGGGATTCCGCTGGCTTTGGACAAGACAGAGGGCTCGGCTTCGATCATTACTTTCCTGGGTATCGTTTTGGACTCTGATGCAATGGAGTGCCGGCTGCCTGGGGACAAGCTTTTGGCCCTGTAAGGGGAAATTGGTGGGGTGCTCGGCAAGCGAAAAATTCAGCTGCGGGCCTTACAGTCGTTGTTGGGTAAACTGAACTTCGCTTGTCGCATCCTGCCAATGGGTCGGGTGTTTTGCCGCCGGTTGGCGGCGGCGACGGCAGGGATTACTTCCCCTTTACATTTTATTCGTTTGACTAGGGAGCATCGGGAGGATTTGCGGATTTGGCACAATTTTTTGACTTCGTTTAACGGACGGGCTTTGTGGATGTCTGGCCCGGTCAGCAATTTTGACTTGGACTTGTTCACGGATGCGGCGGCTTCCGGGGGTTATGGGGCCTTTTTTCAGGGACAGTGGAGTGCGGCTCCGTGGCCTCCTTCCTGGGTGGCGGCGGGTTTCCTTCGTAACCTGGTTCTGTTGGAACTTTTTCCGGTGGTCTTGGCGGTCGAGGTTTGGGGTGCAGATTTTCGGAATCAGAAGGTTCGTTTTCATTGCGACAATTTGGGGGTGGTTCAGGTCATCAACCGGGTGTCGGCTGCCTCGCGGCCGGTGGTGGCCTTGCTTGGCCATTTAGTGTTGCGTTGCCTGCAGCTGAATGTTTTTATCCATGCGGTGCATCTCCCTGGGGTTGACAACACTTTGGCTGACGCTTTGTCTCGTTTTCAGTGGGACAAATTCCGAGAGTTGGCGCCGGCTGCGGAGCACCGTGGGGTTCCTTGTCCCGACTGGCTGTGGGAGATTGCCTTGGGGTCGTATCCGGCTGGATCCGGCGGTCGGTGAGTGAGGCGACACGGTCTGCGTACTCGACGGTTTGGCGGGAGTGGCTGGACCTGTTACAACAGGTCAATATTGATCCCTGGGGGCCGGAGGTGCGTGTGGCATTGCTGTACTATTTGGCGAGGAATTTGGAGCGGGGGGTGTCTGCTGCGGCGGTGGATCGGCGGTTGGCTGGTTTGGCCTTCTTTTTTAAGTTACAAGGGTGTCGGGATTTTACCAAAGATTTTGGGTGCGTCAGGCTATTCGGGGTTACCGTAGGGCTCATCGCAGTAGGGATTCCCGTCGCCCGGTGTCCTTCGAGTTGTTAGGATCTTTATTTACACATTTGCGGTTTGTTTGTTCTTCGGAATTTGAAGTGGGCTTGTTTAGGGCAGCTTTTGCGGTGGCCTTCTTTGGGGCGTTGCGTATTGGGCAGCTTGTTAGTCCATCCAAATCGGTGCTTGGGGAGTTGTTGGTGGATGATGTTGTGTGCTCGGGCGACTGGGTGGAGGTGTTCATCCGTCGGTCTAAGACGGACCGCTGGGGTCGTGGTGCGCGGGTTCGGTTTCTTGCCCTTCCAGGATCACTAGTGTGCCCGGTGCATGCGGTTCGAGAATTTTTGTCCTGGCGTCCGGTGGGGCAGGGGTCCTTTTTGATGCATGCTGATGGGTCCCCGTTAACTCGTTTTCAATTTGTGTCGGTTTTTCGGAAATGTTTACGGGATGTTGGTTTGGATGCGTCTTTGTATGCTTCACACTCGTTTCGTATTGGGGCTGCTACTGAGGCCGCCCGGTGGGGTTTGTCGGATGAGGCGGTAAAACGGATTGGTAGGTGGGATTCGCAGAGATTTCGCCTGTACGTTTGCCCGCATCTGCTGGGGGACTAAGGGTGGATTCCGGGTTCTTTTGGTTGCTGGGGCTGGGGGAGTTTGTCCTGTCTCTGTGATGTTGTTGGTTCTTGTGGTAGTTTTTGTTCTTTTATTTCAGATGGAGCGGTTTGCCTGGTCTGGATCCTGGGGCACTCCTACGTTTTTTGGGGGGCTCGGCGGGCGGATGTGCGGCCTAATGGCCGGCAGCTGGGATTGGCTAGGCAAGCGGCTTGTGTCCGATGGATAGGTGTGCCGGGGATGTTGTGGGGTCGTGTAGTACCTGAGGTGCGGCGTTTTGCATGCCTGGATAGACCGCCGGATGTTTTGGTGCTTCATGCGGGTGGCAACGATCTAGGGGTTAGGTCCATGCGGGAGCTGGTGCGGGATGTTAAGCTGGATTTTCTTCAATTGCGTTGGGATTATCCCGAGATGGTGTTGGTGTGGTCGGACATGGTAGCCCGCACCTCTTGGCGTTTGGCGCGGTCGGTGGAGCGGCTCAATAAGGCTCGGATCAAGGTCAACAAGGAGGTGGGGCGCTTCTTTGTTCGGGATGGGGGGTTGGTGGTCCGGCACTTCGAGTTGGAGGTAGATACTTGGCGGTATCTGCGGAGTGATGGGGTTCATCTCAATGCCGTTGGCACGGATTTATGGGCTCTGGGTTTGCAGGACGGAGTTCAGAGAGCTGTTCGTTTGTGGTGGGGCACGCATGGGTAAGGGCTTACCCAGCGTGCTGTGGCGGTTGTTGGTCTTGGAGGCAGTTCTTATCTTGGAGGTACAGATAATGGTGTGGGACCCATCGGTGGTATGGTGTGCCCGGGGACATTCCAGTTAACCAAGGTTTAACTGGAAGGTGGTGGTGCTGCACTGCGGACGGTATGGTTGTCTCCGAGCTGGTTGGTTGCGGCTGGAGGCCTTTGTGTAATATGGTTGTCCGCAGGTGCATTTCAGATCATTTTTGTGGGGTGCCTTCGAAGACCAA
Source organism: Staurois parvus (assembly GCF_062004578.1). Classification (NCBI taxonomy): domain Eukaryota; kingdom Metazoa; phylum Chordata; class Amphibia; order Anura; family Ranidae; genus Staurois; species Staurois parvus. The sequence goes on along the minus strand of NW_028318718.1, from coordinate 911,267 downwards.
CAACAACAACTCTGTATGTTTCTGTTATAAGGAATGGTTGGTGTTAAAAATGTTTGTTAATAAAAGGCCATGTTGGCCATTTACTCCAAAATTGGTGTCATGGTTGTTATTTAAGAATAGTAAGGGGGGGGGGGGATTTGGATGACCTATCTCTGGTGCTCTAGTCATGGCATAAATTGCAGTATCTATACCATAGTTTGTAGACGCTATAGGTTTCATGCAAATCAATCAATATACACTTATTGGGATTTTGTACCAAAAACATGTAGTAGAATACATTTTGGTCTAAATTTATAACTAACTTTAAGTTTACTATAGATTTTTTATAGCCGAAAGTAAAAAATATTGTTTTTCTTCAAAAGTTTCAGTCTTTTTTTGTTTATAGCGCGAAACATAAAAAGCGCACAGGTGATCAAATACCACCAAAAGAAAGCTCTATTTGTGTGAAAAAAAAGACGTAAATTTTGTTTGGGTACAGCATTGCATGACCGCACAATAATCAGTTGAATTAGTGCAGCGCCGAGTAGTGAAATGAGGCCTGGTCATTAAGGGGGTAAATCCTCTAGAGGGCAAGTGGTTAACAACGTCAACATTAACATTTGGTCAAAGAAAGAATTGAAAATGACAAAACCTGTGTACAGTTCCTTAAAAAATGGTTTAAAAGTAAACTATTAGAGCACGGTCTAGAAAGTAGTCACAGTAAGCATCAGGATGGACAGCGCTCAGTTAAAAAGTGATAGGTGGAGATGGAAATGGGAGAGGCCTTAACTACCAGATTTTAACAGATATTTCAGTTTACCGTATTTTTCGCTCCATAAGATGCACCTGACCATAAGACGGGCCTAGGTTTTAGAGGAGAAAAAGTAGAAAAAAAATATTCTGAACCAATGGACTGCGACACAGTACAGGAGATGACCAGAGACTGCGGACACAGTACAGGGGATGACCAGAGACTGCGGACACAGTACAGGATATGATCAGAGACTGCGGACACAGTATAGGAGATGACCAGAGACTGCGGACATAGTACAGGAGATGACCAGAGACTGCGGACAAAGTACAGGGGATGACCAGAGACTGCGGACACAGTACAAGAGATGACCAGAGACTGCGGACATAGTACAGGAGATGACCAGAGTCTACGGACACAGTACAGGATATGATCAGAGACTGCGGACACAGTACAGCAGATGACCAGAGACTGCAGACACAGTACAGGAGATGACCAGAGACTGCGGACACAGTACAGGATATGATCAGAGACTGCGGACACAGTATAGGAGATGACCAGAGACTGCGGACATAGTACAGTAGATGACCAGAGACTGCGGACAAAGTACAGGGGATGACCAGAGACTGCGGACACAGTACAAGAGATGACCAGAGACTGCGGACATAGTACAGGAGATGACCAGAGACTGCGGACACAGTACAGGAGATGACCAGAGACTGCGGACATAGTACAGGAGATGACCAGAGTCTGCGGACACAGTACAGGATATGATTAGAGACTGTGGACACAGTACAGGAGATGACCAGAGACTGCGGACACAGTACAGGGGATGACCAGAGACTGCGGACACAGTACAGGTGACCAGAGACTGTGGACACAGTACAGGAGATGAGTGTGACAGCCGGGTGCCCACTGCGCATGTCCGACAAGCGCTGCGCTTTGTGAATGGCTCGGCGTCTTGTGGGACACGACAGGTCCCAGAAGACGCCAGGCCATTCACAAAGTGCAGCGCTTCTCGCGCATGCGTAGTGAGCACCGGGCTGTCACAGCCGGATGCCCACACTAAAGATGCCGGTGCGGGAAGACTGTACAGCGCTGGACCGAGGAACACGTAAGGTCCTGCTGCAGGGAAGAGCTGAGCGGCCAGCCTGGTATTCTGACACGGTGTCGGCGGCGGAAATACCGGACCAGCCGCTCCATATTCACTCCATAAGACGCACTGACATTTTCCCCCCTTTTTTGGGGGAAAAAAGTGCATCTTATGGAGCAAAAAATACGTTAAGTGGAGGATACAGAATTAATTGGAGGGTAACTAAATAGCAATATAGTTTGATATTGCTGGGTATATTGGAAACACTTCATTACAGACTGTTAGGTACCAACTGGTAGGGTTTAGACAAAGGTTTCCCAAACGTTAAAACATTTTTTGACCTGTGATTCTTGGCTTAATCGCTTGCCAACGTATGGGTTGCTCTGGCTGTACTAACAAAGGGGAACCGGGGCACCCGAGCAGGCGCGCAGCACTCCCCACGCATGACCTCTGTGTAAATGAAGATCCCAGTGGACGGGACCTGGAGATCATGTGATCGCTACTCTATCTGGTGAGCTGTGATTAGCCCACAGCTCTCACATGATACATGGGGTCAATCACAGCACCCTGTACCATGTGACCAGCTCTAGCCAATCACAGATCACTATTATATTGAATTGTCATGAACTTAATTTATTCATGACAGTTCAAAGCAAGCTTTGCATTGCAGAGCAGAAAACTTAATTTGCTCCTGCCAAGCAAAGTGTAAAAATAATACTGTATTAATAATTAAAAAAAAAAGATATTTAAGGTTTTTTTTTTTTTAACTACTTGCAGACTGCTTGCCCACATTGTGTGGGTGAGCAGCGACTCTGTGAAAAACAACGTAACCTTATGTCGCTTTCAATTTTGGATTGTGAAAGCGTCTGCGTCCCCCACTGCCCCTCCTGTCGGTCCAGGGAGAGAAGAGAGAACACCGCACTGTGAGTAAAAGCACTACATTTTACACAAACATGTTAGATTAGCACATTTAACACTTTGATCGCCTCTAATAACCCTTTGATCACCCGTCACCCAGCCAGTGCCATCAGTACAATGTCAGTATATACACCCTGTTCCAAATTATTATGCAAATTCTATTTAAGTGTCACAAAGATTAAATATTTTGTTTTTCAGTTTAACTCATGGATGGCATTGTGTGTCAGGGCTCTTTTGATCACTGAAAACAATCTCGGACACCTGTGATAATTAGATTGGCCGGTGAGCCCAATTTAAGGAAAAACTACTAAAGGAGGGTGTTCCACAACCAAGAGATCAGCTGCTAAAATACCATTACATAGCAGCAAACATATATTTGAAGCTGCTGGTGCTTCTGGAGTCCCACGGACATCAAGGTGTAGAGTCCTCCAGAGTCTTGCAACTGTGCATAAACCTTCTATTCGGCCACCACTAACCAATGCTCACAAGCAAAAACGGCTGCATTGGGCAGAAAAATACATGAAGACTAATTTTTAAACAGTCCTGTTCACTGATGAGTGCTGTGCAACCCTGGATGGTCCAGATGGATGGAGTAGTGGATGGTTGGTGGACGGCCACCCTGTTCCAACAAGTCTGCAACATCAGCAAGGTGGTGGTGGAGTCATGTTTTGGGCTGGAATCATGGGAACAGAGCTGGTCGGCCCCTTTGGGGACCCTGAAGGTGTAAAGATGACCTCTGCAAAGTATGTGGAGTTTATGACTGACCACTTTCTTCCCTGGTACAGAAGGAAGAACTATGCTTTCCGTAATAAAATCATCTTCATGCATGACAATGCACCATCTCATGCTGCAAAAATACCTCTTCATCAATGGTTGCTATGGGGATAAAAGGAGAGAATGTCATGGTGTGGCCTCGATCCTCCCCTGACCTCAATCCTATTGAGAATCTTTGGAGCATCCTCAAGCAAAAGATCTATGAGGGTGGGAGGCAGTTTACATCCAAACAGCAGCTCTGGAAGGCTATTCTGACATCTTGCAAACAAATTCAAGCAGAAACTGTCCAAAAACTCACAAGTTCAATGGATGCAAGACTTGTGAAGCTGCTATCAAATAAGGGGTCCTATGTTAAAATGTTTAAAAAGTTAAAATGTTGTTAAAAGTTTGATTGAAATAGCTTTTGATTTCAGTAAATATGCTGCAAACACAACAAATTACAATTTTCAGTTCTTTACAACCTATAAAGTGTTTTGAAACTTACTGTGCGTAATAATTTGGAACAGTGCATTGTAAGTTTTTTATGTTTAAAAAAAATACTGTTATCATTAGGAGGTTTGTTCAATAAAATTTGAATTGTACTCTTAATAGTTGATAACATGAGAATTATGCTGACTGTTATTTACATCAATTATTTAGGTAAATGAGAAAAATATCATTTGCATAATAATTTGGAACAGGGTGTAGAATTTTTCAATAATCACTGTATTACTGCCACTAGCAACATCAGATAACATCAGGGTCTGTAAGCGCCCCTCCCAGCCAGGGTCAGCTAGTGTTAGATTGCCCTCACAATATCGCACTAACACTATAGATCGCTGATCACCCCCATTGCTAACATAGTGTTTGTACAGATCAATATATTGATCACGAACAGAACTATACTAGTGCCTTCTTTGTGTCCCTAAAATGTAGTGTTAGCAGGATCATTCCCTGTCAGCACTAGTGTTTAGCCCCTCTGCTGTTTTTCACAGAAGACTTGTATCAATTGATTTGTGGGCCAACACAACAATACATCAGACAATGGGCATTGCAAAAGAGAATGCATTGCGGTCATATTGATCCACAGGCCTAATTAGTCTCTCAGTGACGTACTAGCACATTGCTGGTCCATGTTGGAGATATACGTCCAACATGGACCAGCAATGTGCTGGTACGTCACTGGACTTTGAGTGGTTATACCAGGATGATGCAGCTACAGGCATCATCCTGGTATCGTTTTTTTCAGCTGGTGGCCGGCTTTTATGTAAAAGCAATCCCAGTGGCTAATTAGCTGCTAAATCATTTTTATAAGCAGCAATAAGGGACTTTCCCCATCCCTGCCACCTTCCATGGCATTCTTGGGCTCTCCCGTCACACAAGGAAATCTGGGAATGCATCTGGCAGTTCTGCCAGCTGACCATAGAGCTGACCAGAGACCAGAATGGCTCCAATTAGATCTATGGTCTAAGAAACCGGAAGCTACGAGCATTTCATAATTTCTGTTTCGCAGGATATTAACACCATCATTTTTAAATTAGGAAAGCATCTGATTACACTGATCTTGATGTGATCAGATGCTTTAAGGGCAGAGGAGAGATCTAGAGCCCAATAGACTCCAGATTTATCAGAAAAGAGTACCTGTTATTGCCTATCGCTATCACAGGGGATATTTACATTCCCTGTGATAACAATAAAAGTGATCAACAATAAAAGTGAAAAGAAAGGGGCAGTGTAGAAAAAAAAAATCACCCTTCCCGTGCTCATGCACAAAGGCAAACGCAGAGATTGTACCATACATGTGAGGTATCACTGCACACGTCATATCGAGGGCAGTAATTCTAGCACTAGACCTGTGTAAATATAAAGTGGTGACCTGTAAAGACTTTTAAACCTTCGTCTAATGATAATAAAAATGCCCGTAGTTTGTCGCCGTTGCACGGGCATGTGCACTTTTGAAGCATGTCTTGTTTGGTATCTATCTTTCATATTCATCTGTCTTTCATCGTCTTTTATACTTTATCAAACAATTGGGCAATATATTGTGTTTTTGTGCATTAAGATTAAATGTTTTTAAAAAAAATGTGCGTTTGAAAAATTGCTGCGCAAATACTGTGTGACATAAAAAAATTCAACACCCACTGTTGTATTCTCTAGGGCCATTGCTTTAAAACATTAAATAATGTTTGGGGGTTCAAAGTCATTTTTTAGCAAAACAAATTTTTTTTCATGCAAAAAAAACAAAAAACTTATAATCCTACACCCACAGTTGGTCCAGAGGAAGGTAAAAAAAAACCCCCAGCAAAGCATGATCCAATTTGCTTCTGCATGGGGAACAAAATTCCTTCCTGATCCCCTGAGAGGCAATCAGATATTCCCTGGATCAACTTTACCTATAAATGTTAGTATCCAGTTATATTCTGTGTATCCAAGAAAGAATCCAGGCCTTTTTTAAAGCAATCCACTGAGCTGGCCAGAACAAACTCCTGAAGGAGTCTATTCCACATTTTCACAGCTCTTACTGTGAAGAAACCTTTTTGTGTTTGGAGATTACATTTCTTTTCCTCCAGACGTAAGGAGTGCCCCCTTGTCCTCTGTGATGATCTCAGTGTGAATAACTCTACACCGAGTTCACTATATGCACCACTGATGTATTTATACATGTTAATCATATCCCCCCTTAATCTCCTCTTCTCAAAAGAGAATACATTCAGTTCCTCTAATCTTTCCTCATAGCTGAGCTTCTCCATGCCTCTTATCTGTTTGGTTGCCCTTCTCTGTACTTTCTCCAGTTCCCCAATGTTCTTTTTGTGAATTGGTGCCCAAAACTGAACTGCATATTCCAGATGAGGTCTTACTAATGATTTGTACCGGGGTAATATGATATCTCTCTCTGGAGTCTATACCTCTTTTAATACAAGAGAGGATTTTGCTCGCTTTAGAAACCGTGAAGTCTCTTACATGTGGATTTTCCATACCCATGACAAGTAGCAGAATGTGCTTTGGGGTGTAATTACACATATAACCATGGCATACGGGAGCAATATATCATTTAAGTGACAACTTTGTGTGAAAAAAAAATTGTCATTTTTAACCACTTGCCGCCCAGCCACCGCATATAAACGATGGCAGGGCGGCGCTCGTAGGCAAAAGCACGTTTTAAAACGTGTGCCTACAAAACAGGTAGGGGGCGAGCGCGAGGCGCACGCCCGCCCTACCTGTCCCGCGGGTGTCAGCAGTGGGTCTCCGCCGCCAGGTCACGGCCGGTTTTTACCGGCCGTTTTCCCGCGATGAGCGGTGAACACTGACACAGAGCAGGGCTGCATTGTTTACACACAGCCCTTCTCTGTGACAGTTCGCCGCCAAGCTGCAGAGGGAGAGAACAGTTTCTCTCCCTCGATCAGCTCCCCCCTCCCTCCCCCCGTCCAGTACACACCCCCGCCCCTTAGTAAAACACTCCCCTCACACAGTGAACACTAAAAATGTTAACCCCTTCCTCCCCAGTGACATTAGTACAGTTTCAGTGGTTTTTTTTCACTGATCACTGTATTGGTGTCACTGGGGATGCCAGTGACCCCAAGTCAGCTCCCCCCCCCAGTGTCAAAATGTCCGCCGCAGTCCCGCCATAAGTCACTGGTCGCCGTCATATGTCGCTGATCGGCGCCATTATTAGTATAAATAAAAATTAAAAATCCCAGTATCTTTCCCGCCATTTGTAAACGCTATAACTTTCACGTAAACCAATTAATTTACACGTATTGGGTTTTTTTTTTTAGCAAAGATATGTCGCAGAATGCATTTTGGCAGAAATTTATGACTAAATTTGATTTTTGCATTTTTTTTTACTGGACATGTTTTATAGCAAAAAGTCCAAAATATTGTTTTTTTTTCCTCAAAATTGTCAGCCTTTTTTTTTATAGCGCAAAAAATAAAAACCGCACAGGCGATCAAATACCACCGAAAGAAAGCTCAATTTGTGGGGAAAAAAGGATGTAAATTTCATTTATGTACCGTATTGCATGACCGCGCAATTGTCCGTTAAACTAGTGCAGCGCTGTATAGCAGAAAAATGGCGTAAATTGCAGTATTTATACCATAGATTGTAGACGCTATAACTTTCACACAAAGCAATCAATATACACTTATTGGGAATTTTTTTTCCAAAAACATGTAGCAGAATACATTTTGGCCTAAATTTATAACCAACTTTGAGTTTACTATATAATTTTTATAGCCGGAAGTAAAAAATATTGTTTTTCTTCAAAATTTTTGGCCTTTTTTTGTTTATAGCGTGAAAAATAAAAAGTGCACAGGTGATCAAATACCACCGAAAGAAAGCTCTATTTGTGTGAAAAAAAGGACGTAAATTTCCTTTGGGTGCAGCATTGCATGACCGCGCAATTATCAGTTGAATTAGTGCAGCGCCGAGTAGCAAAAAGAGGCCTGGTCATTAAGGGGGGTAAATCCTCAGGAGCTCAAGTTGTTAAAAAATTTGTGGCAAAAAAAATAGTCTTCCATGGACTCAACATGCCTCTCAGCTAATTCCTTGGGTGTCTACTTTCCAAAAAGGGGTCATTTGGGGGGTTTTGTACTGCCCTGGCATTTTAGCACCTCAAGAAATGTGATAGGCAGTCAGAAAGCAAAAGCTGCATAAATTACAGTATATATACCATTGTTTGTAGACGCTATGACTTTGACACAAACCAATTAATATACAGTTACGGGAGTTTTTTAACCAAAGGCAAGTAGCAGAATACATTTTGGCCTAAATATGACTAACTTTGAGTTCATTGGATATATTTTGTAACTGAAAGAAGAAAATATCTTATTTTTTTCAAAATTTTCTGTCTTTTTTCATTCATATCACAAAAAATAAAAACCCAGTGGTGATCAAATACCACCAAAAGAAAGCTCTATTTGTGTGAAAATAAAAGACATACAATTTTTTGGGTACAGCATGACTGTGCAATTACCAGTTGAAATAAAGGAGTGCTGAATAGCAAAAAATGGCCTGGTCTGGAAGGGGGGTAAATCTTCTGGAGGGAAAGTGGTAATGAGGCCTCCATCCAGTCCATGCGAAAAACATGAGATAGTTTAGCTGTAAATAAGGAAATAGTGGGGGGTTCCGGATAGATCCACTTATGGAGGATGGTTTTCCATGATTCAAGGGATATAATAGTGAGGAGTTGTTTGCAGCCTCTTGAGATCCTAGTACCTGGGATATCAATTAGGCTTCTGTTTTTATTTTTAAATATTTGTGGTCTATTCTTGTCCATTATGTATTGTTTCAGGACCAGTGAAAAGTGGGGCTTACTCATATATATCGTGTTTGATAATGCTAAGCTATATTAACCATAGAGACTTCTAAGTAACTAGTCTATCGTATAGAATAGTAAAATGTGGTTTTCTTAATTGTTTTGATTGCCTTGAACTGTTGTTAGCATTTTAAGTGTGCATTGTAATCATTAAAGGAGAAGTACAGCCAAAGCTCTTTTGGCTGCACTTCTCCTGTGGATCACAGGAGTGCAGTTCGTTCAGCACTCCTGTGACCCGTTTTCAGCTGTTAGCGAACTGAAGTCTGCTGTCAGCTGACGTCACTTCAAAGTCGGGATCTACCCCAGAGTGTGGAGTGGTACGTGGCTCCGCCTCTTTTTGGAGTGCTGAGAGCCAGAGCCAGCTGCTCCCTCCCCATCCACAGCTCAGTGTTGCAGTGAGTGCTGGGGGGCTGAGCAGAGAGCGGTGACAGTCCTGTTCTCTGCTCAGAGCAGCTGTGAGAACTTAGCGATCATGTGATCACTGACTTCTCACCCCTAGAGCCAGCGGGGGACACATGCTGCATTCATGTAGGTAAGTATAAATAGGGGGAAAAAATCCTACTTCCATTACATGAAAAAAAGAATAGTAAACCTACCTGATAGGTGTTGCTTGATCTGGGCACCCAGGTAACAAGGTTGTGATGACATTTTTGCAGAGTATGATGCTGAGCTGAGGGAAGCTTTCCTAATCTCCTTCTTGGCTCTGATGTGTCATATGGCACAGATAAGGGGAAGCAAGGGAGGACTTTCTTTGGCTCTCTGCTGTGCCGTATCTGAGGTCCAATAAAGGTTGCTTTTTTTTTGAAGATGGAACAGGTTTTTTTTGTAAAATGAGTATGGGGTTTCTTTCTTGAAGGGGCAGCTCTGTGTTTGGTTGGCTTTTGCTTTCTGGAGGAGAGGAAGGGGAAAATGTTGCCAAGTGCACGCTGTTGTTCATGTACTCCTGACATCTGTACTTGTTACACTGTGCTATATGTTACATACATCTGATGCCTGCTCTATATACACTATTTTGTGCATCGCATACTCCTGACTCCTGAACTCTGTTTGCTACATTGTTATTACATACTCCTGACAAAAGCATTTGTCTCAACAGCTCCTGGTTGCTTTGTAGTCCTCGATTGTTTTAATTATGTTTGGCTTGCTGTCAATATTCTGTGTACAAAAAAGCATATAATGAAGGTTTTTAATTTTTTTAACCATTTTAGGCCCACCCAAAGTACATTTATTGTGGCAGGGCGGGCCTCCTGCTCAAAATCACGTGTATATAAGTGATTTTGCGTTTCCGGGTAGGGGGCGCTCACAAGGCCGATCGTGGCTACGGGTGTCAATCACCGGGTCACAGCCGGTAATTACCTGCCAGCGCCCGGTGATTACTGGCAAACACCAACAGGGAGGAGGGCTGCATTGTTTACAGTTTGGGCACACTGATCAGGATGAACACAGCCATCCTGATCAGTGTGCTTACAGTGAAGCACACAACCCCCACCTCCTAGTAAAACACTCACACAGTTAACCCTTTGATTGACCCCAAATGTTAACCCCTTCCTTCCCAGTCCCATTAGTACAGTGTCAGTGCTTTTTTTTTTTGCACTGATCACTGTATTGGTGTCACTGGGGATGTCAGTGACATCAAGTCAGTTCTCCCCCAGTGTCATAATGCCAGTCGCAGTCCCACTATAATTTACTGATCGCCACCATAAGTCGCTGATAGCTGCCATAAGTCGCTGATCGCCGTCATTATTAGAATTTATAAAAAAATCCCAGTATCTATACCGCCATTTGTAAACGCTATAACTTTCATGCAAACCAATTAATTTACACGTATTGGGATTTTTTTTAGCAAAGACATGTCGCAGAATACATTTTGGCCTACATTTATGACGAAATAAAATTTTTTAATTTTTTTTACCGGACATGAGTTATAGCAAAAAGTCCAAAATATTGTTTTTTTTCTCAAAATTGACGGTCCTTTTTTATAGCACAAAAAATAAAAGAAAGCTCAATTTGTGGGAACAAAGGACATACATTTAATTTGGATGCAGCATTGCATGACCTGCAATTGTCAGTTAAAGTAATGCAGTGTAGTAACACAAACCACTTCTGTAACTGCTTCCTGACCGCCCTATAGCAGAAATACTGCTACAGGGTGGCATGGGTGCGCAAACTCACGTGTGTGTATATATACGTGATGCACACTCCCGTGGTTTTCACGCCTCTCCCAGATAGCCTCAGATTGCCTGTCAGTACACCAGTAATCACATTTAACCCCTTGATTGCCAGGAACACGCTCATACAAAATAAACCTCCATTGCTAATATAGTGTCTGAACGGATCAATATCTGTGATCAGATCAGCACTATACCAGCGTTCACATTAGTATCCCCAAAAACACAGCGTTAGCGGGATCAGCCACGGCACCTGCCAGCACCTGCATTTAGCCCCTATACTTACCCCCCCCCCCTTCTTCCCTAGCAAGTGCAGTGTCAGTAGGTCACTGTGTACATTGCACACAAAACCGCAGTGTTCGTACTTCCCCCATTCACTTCCCAACCCGGAATTCAGGTGGAAACAGCAAATTTAACTACTCCCCTTGATTTTTTGGAGCGGTTTTTCACGGAAGATCTGTATGCATTGATTGGGGATCAAAGCAATTTATATGCACAACAATTTATTGCCACCAACCCAAATTCAAATCTTGCCAGACCATTTACATGGAAACCCATTACAGTTTCCAAATTTTAATTTTTTTGGGGCCTAACCCTCAACATGGGCATTGCTGAAAAAATGAATTGCGGTTGTATTGGTCCACAGAACCGATTCATCCTATGCCCGTGTTCTCTGCTGCCATGGCCAGGCATAGATATGAGAGTATAATGTGTTTTATGCATTTCAACGACAATACACTCTGTCGTCCTCAGTGTGACCCTGAATTTGACTGGCTCCACCAAAACCCAGCCCCTCACAAATCACCTTAACCAAAAATTTGCAGATGTCTATACTCCCCAGCAAAAAATGTATTCTATTTTTATTCAGACCTGAGGCTTCATAAAAAAAAGAACATATCATATATACCTAACAAGGGCCAGCGACTTACTGGTACATCACTGGACTTTGAATGGTTATACCAGGATGATGCTTACAGCAGCTGGCATTATCCTGGTATCATCGTCTCCCGCTACTTGTAAAAGCAATCCTGCAGCAATTAGCCACTAGGATTGCTTTTACATTAAATGACAACTTTGTGTACAAAAAAAAGTTTATTTTCCAAAAACTTGTGGAAAAAAATAAATCTTCCATGGACTCAATATGCCTCTCAGCAGATAGCTTAGGGCAGGGGTGGGCAACTGCGGCCCTCCAGCTGTCATGGAATTACATGTCCTATGAGGCATTAAAAGGCTGACAGTTGCATCATGACTCGCAGAGGTATGATGGGACTTGTAGTTCCACAACAGCTGGAGGGCCACAGTTTTCCCACTCCTGGCTTAGGGTGTCTACTTTCCGAAAAGGGGTCATTTGGGGGTGGTTGTACTATCCTGGTATTTTAGCAGCTCAAGAAATGTGATGGGCAGTCAGAAAGTAAAAGCTGTGTGAATTCCATTATCTATACCATAGTTTGTAGATGCTATAACTTTCACACAAAGCAATCAATATACACTTATTGAGATTTTTTTTAACCAAAAACATGTAGCAGAATATATTTTGGCCTACATTTGACGAAATTTGAGTTTTTTGGATATTTTTTATGACAGAAATAAGAAAATATGTTTTTTTTAAAACGTTTTTGTTTATAGCGCCAAAAATATAAAGCGCACAAATCAAATACCACCAAAAGAAAGCTCTATTTGTGTGAAAAAAAGGACGTAAATTTCATTTATGTACCGTATTGCATGACCGCGCAATTCTCAGTTAAACTAGTGCAGCACTGTATAGCAAACAAATGGTGTAAATTGCAGTATCTATACCATAGTTTGTAGACGCTATAACTTTCAAACAAAGCAATCAATATACACTTATTGGGATTTTCTTTTTACCAAAAACATGTAGCAGAATACATTTTGGTCTAAATTTATGACTAACTTTGAGTTTACTATATATTATTTATAGCCAAAAGTAATAAATATAGTTTTTCTTCAAAATATTTGGTCTTTTTTGTTTATAATGCAAAAAATAAAAAGCACACAGGTGATCAAATACCATCTAAAGACAGCTCTATTTGTGTGGAAAAAAAAGGATGTAAATTTATTTTTTGTACAGCATTGCATGACTGCGCAATTATCAGTTGAAATAGTGCAGCGCCGAATAGCAAAAATAGGCTTGGTCATTAAGGGGGGTAAATCCTTAGGATGGCAAGTGGTTAAATGCTTTTGCTGAGCTGTATTATTGTTTGTGAAACTTTCCCTTGTGGCACAGTAATTAAAGTTTATGGATCCATTTGGGAAGAATTTCCCATACTTCCTGTCCTAGAGATGCAAAAGGGAATGAGAGTTCCCCTCTACAAAGTTAGGGGAATTACACTGTCAACAGAACAATGTTCCTGCTTTGAAAGTTTACCCTCATCTACTGTCTTGGTGACAACTGTAAAATCTTTTGTAGGGAACTGTTATTTTATACACTAGTTGTGGTTTGTTTACATTCATATACAGCCACTACCATAGAGGTCCCATTGCAGACAAGTCCCTAGGTGTGCTTCCTGCCCCTGCAAGGAGGTCAAGAAACCCCAGGATGTTATATAGTTGTTTTCCAGGAAGTATCAGGCAGAGGGTGCCAGCCTGCCATGTGCTGTGTATCTGGGGAGAACTGTATGGTGATTCTGTGAGTATTGATCCAGATTAACAAGGCTGCTATCTATCTAGTTGTTACTGAAGCAGATTAGGTCTGCCTCTGTTATATTTCAACTTCTGTATTGGAACCCTAATATCTCTGTAAGAGAGAGATTTGTGGTTCATTATCATTATTCTATTTACACACTGCAGAATCCTTATAGTTGTCATATATTTATATAGATCAGTGTTTTCACCTGCATAAGACTGTCAGGTGAACTTTCTGTTAATTGCAGTGTATCTTTGCAGCCTCTTTGCTTAAATAGCCTTATTGGTCTGGATCTCCCTTTAGCTAGGATTAGCATAAGGAGCGTTGGATAAGATTAGGCTAGAGGTAGGTTAGGCATCCGACGGCCACTTAGACAGATAGAGGCCCGGTTGCAGTGACAGCCCAGTTTAGGGATAGGGACTAAGAGTAAGGATAGATAGGGCATTTTATCCTTTTAGGTGATGCATCGCTGATCTTCAGACAAGCCGTGCAATCATCCGCATAGAACGTGTTACTTGGATGCCATCGCAGCATCTGAAGTGGAAGTGTGCATCTTATTGACTCTCACCTCTCCAGGGGCCCCTGCAACCGGACTGCGCTATAACCCATGGTTGGAGGTATTCTGTATACTACATGCACATATACCCGGGTATAATTGCAACCTCCCAATTTATGGTAAATTGTAATTCCTGAATGTTATTCTTATGCATCCTGTTTTATGTGGCTGCTTTATATAAACTTTGCATTAATCTCATACAGGTGTGGTGACATGTTTTCATGTTAGAAATATAAGCTGGGTGCATTAATACTGCTATGTATAGTTACTTTAAGTTGTCTACCTGTTACATTCCTAGAAAGGGGTGAGTCTCCTCAATTGCAGGATCCCTATTCTAGGTGGAGGCACTGCCATTTGTATTATCACAACCCCCTCTTCCATATAGCGAAGGCTCAGGATTGCCTACTCATATACAGGTTAGTGCCATAGCTTGTTTGGTGTGGGCCATTTCACATAACCCCCCCCCCCCCAAAACAGGGCTACACTTTGATTTCCCATCACTTTCTCTTTCTGATAGTGGTGGCCACCAGGACACATTGATAAAGAGAATATACACAGCAGGAACACAGACAGCATAAAAAACAAACAAACAGAGGATCTAAACGTTCTCTATACTTTCCAAAATTTAAAAAAAAAAACCTGCAAACACGGACTGGCATACACAATTTCACATGTTGATGCTTGATTTTAACCTCCAATGATAAATGCCTGTACATATGCTGCCTTTTCTCACAACAGTAAAGAATACCGGTTTTGGTGTTTTAGCGCAATGTGGATTTGGTTGATTTAGTTTTAACTTATTTAAAGGTAAGATGTAGCACACATTATATGAACAGAAGTCACAGATGCATCATTACTTGTACAGTATATTGAACATGCACAACTTACTACAGCCACACCATACACATTCAACATAAATGTACAATCATGAATATTAATCTGTGTGCATTAGTATCTGTGATACCAACATACTTTAGAATGTATCCCTGCTGTTTTTCATTTGTTTCAGTAAATCAGACTATATATCAGCCTTTCCCAGCCTTTTCAACACAGAGGAACACTTGAAATAATTGTCTGGTCTCAGGAAACCCCTGCTAAAAATGACTATAACTACAACTCATGGGACATTAGTGTGATGGTCAGTGAGAAGAATGTTCCTTACACTTGTTATTGGGAAGAATGACCCCTGTACAGATAACTAAAAAGATCAATGGTGTCAGTAGGAACTTATCTGGGAGACAGAAATTGCTCATTGCTCAAGGAACCCCTAGCAACCTTTGGAGGAACCCTAGGGTTCAATCCATGGAGCCCTAGTTGAGAAACCCTGCTCTGTATTAGAAACCGAAGGGAGGGGGTGATGTCATTGACTCTGTGTAATGAAAATATTTAGTGAAAATATAGACATATGCTTTATTATACTGTCTCTGTTTGTAGACACCTGATTCAACTGCATATAACAACACATGATGGTGTTGGAATTTTAGGAACTGAATTTGTAAGAATCTCCCAGCCTACAGGTAACTCAAGTGTGCAAACTTCCTACATTGATGTTTAGGTCTAGAATTAATGTTGCTACTGTAGTATCCGTACTGCTGCACTGCTTTGTATGATACCTTTACAGATCTACTGAATTTATGTACACTTAACACATTCTAATACTGATTGAAGATTTTTATTTTTGTTTAAAGACAACATTTTTAGCTGCTGGCTCAGACAGTAGAATGGACAGACACCTCATTAAAGTGGAACTACACTGGATCTGAGCACCACAAAATGAAAACGCTATTTAATTCATTTATTATATACAAGGCATCCTCACCCCCCCCCCCCATCCATCCATTGTTTTGCTGCAAAATCACTTTGAAAAGCACCCCATAGAATTTCTGGCTGTGGCATCTTGAATAAGGGCAGATGATTCATGTACCATTTATTTCCTGGAATCAATCTGCCCTTAACTCATGCAGACAGGAGGGTGTGCTTAGCTGAGAAAACCTCCCCTCCCCTCTTCCCCTCCTGACGACACTTGAGATATATGACATAATTTACTTAGGCATGAAAACCAGGAACTAACTGAAGAAATGTAAAAAAAAAAAAAAGTTTACACCAGGTAAATATTGTATGCCTTCCATTTATTTACTAATGCAAACATCATAAGGATTACAAATAATCAAGCGACCAAGAGAGTGAAGTTCCGCTTTAAAGAAAGACTCCATACAAGGAGCAAAAATACAGCGCAGAGTCTGATATCTCAGTCCAATACAGAAAAGAAATAATCAAGTTAATTTGCCTTAAGATTTAATCAAGTATATATGCCATGGCTGACCACAAAGAGATGATTTCAGATCTTCTTAGAAGAACTTGATAAACACAAAAGCTAGTTGAATTCCAGCCAGCAGAGCCCAGGATGCAGCTAGAGAAAAAAAAATAGTTTTAAGGTACTAAAAACATGGAAAATGCTTTCATGTCTAAAACTGTATGTCTCTTTAGTATTCATACATGGCTTCTTTATTGGAGAGAATACAACACAACCATACTATAATCCTTATCTAATTTCGGGAAGATTGTAGGAAACACTATCTACACTAGGTCCCACTAGGTCCTATAGACTTGAATAGGATGTACCCATGCTGCAGGAGCAGCCAAGTCTATGAGACATTATTGGGCAAGCAAAGGCCGCCTGCCACTAGATTTCTCTGGCCAGGAAGCAGATGGCGCAGGGGCCACTGGAAGAGGTAAATACAAACCTCCGTGGGTAGCTTGTGTGTAACATATCAGATTGTATTGATAAGGGGAATATAGAAGGGGCTAAGGGAATTTTTGGATAAATATATACTTGTACTTTACACCTATTGGTAGGAATTCCTGCACTTAATCATTATTTAGAGCAGTGAGAAAAAGTGAGGGAAAATCCCCTAGAAGTTGCCACCAGAACAGGTGTCCCCATTGCGAAATTTCCCCTCATGTCCTTGTTTGGTCACAGCCATAACAAAATCAATGTGTTTCCAGTTCTCAGTGTCCACCATTCCACAAACAGCCGACTGGAAAGCTACACACACTGCTTGGGCTATTAACAATTACTTATACCTCTATGAAATGACATTGACAATGACAGAAAAATAGGAGCAGGGGCGGACTGACCATTTGGAAACTCAGGCACTGCCCGAGGGCCCGGGGGCAGTAGGGGGCCCCATGAGATGCCCCTTGTACCTTTGTCATAGGCTTTTTTGAGTTTGGGCAAGGACACAGGGGCTCCATGATCTCCTATTGCCCGGGGGCCCCATGAGTTGTCAGTCCGCCCCTGAATAGGAGCTAACAATGTTGCCCTCCATCTGAAAATGCTAGTTTCTGTCAGCCCTGGCTTTAATATTGAGGCGAAACATATCTGTTCTGGCTCACTGACTGACTGGCTCTGTGAAGTTAGAGGATTAGCATGGTAGCTAAAAAAACCTGAATTTTCAGGAGGTTACCAATAGACTACAACATCTAGATTACAACTGTTTTCTCTGGTTTTCTTTGAAGTTTTGTAGACTACAACATTTCTCTCTGGTTTTCTTCAAAGTTTTTTTTTTTAATTGGGTGAATTGGAAAGCATTTTAAATTTTTTCACATTGAGTGTCTACGGTTCCTAGCCGGTGGTCACTGCAGCACCCACCAACACCGAACAGCCATCTTCAGGGACGTGTGCATTGGGAATATTGCAATTGGACTAATATGTGAAACAGTTTGGCCTCCTCAACTAATATAATTGTGCGAGATGAAAATTATTTTGCTGGTCCTTCCTGACTAAACATCAAGGAAAAGTGTACACCTAACCCAGACTTTCTTAACCTTTCCCCTGCTATTTTTCATATGCTTTAGTTAATACAGACTCCATATCAGCTTTTCTGAACCTTTTCAATGCAGAGGAAACCTTAAAAAGATATTTCGGTCTCAGGGAACCTCAGCTACAAATACTATATCTTTAACTCATGATCAGGGCTGTGGGTAAGGGGGTACCACCAGTCCTCCTGTACAGGGCCCAGGCCAGCAGGGGGGCCCAGGCAGCTGGGTGAATCAAATGTGGGCAGGGAGGGTGATTGGCATGGTGGGGGTACAATTACTGGAACCGATCCCCTGTATAGCTCTCTGCAGCAATTGTAAGCTGGCTTCTTCTCTTCCCCTTCCCACTGGCTTTCAGCTGCTGCAGAGAAAGCCATACAGGGGATCGGTTCCAGTAATTGCCCCCCTGTCACACTGTATCACCCTCCCTGTGCACCCTACATTTTCCCATGCTGATCTGGCCCCCTGTGTGCCCCAACCCCCCATTAGTGCTGCCAGCTATCCTCACCTCCTTCCTACCAGCAGCTGCAAGCACAAAATAGGATCCTTCGGGTTGGAGAGTGGTTGAAGGGTCCAGTAAATATGTCACATTTTACCAGCCCCTTTCCTTCCTGGATGAACACAATGAGTGCTCGGTACCGATCACTCACTGTGTTCATTCATAACCAAAGTATAGTAAACTGTGCTTTTTTTGGGGGGAAGGCCCTGTCTGGTTTGCTGTATGGGGCCCTGGGGTTTCTTAACAGCAGCCTTGCTCATGATACATTAGTGTGATGGTCAGCGGGAAGAATGCTTCTTACACTTGTGGTCACTGAGAATCACCCCCTTACAGATAGCTAAAAAGATCAATGGTGTCAGTGGGAACTTATCTGGGAGACAGAAATTGCTCATTGGTCAAGGAACCCCTAGTAACCTTTGGAGGAACCCTAGTTGAGAAACCCGGACCTAGGGGATGCATAATGACAGCAACTATTGATCTTTAAGTTGGCTTTATATGCATGGAATAGCAAGATATTTCATATTAAAATGATAACCGCAATGCAAGGACTGAAAAAGGATTCATGGAATAAAAGCATATCCACTGCCCAGCAATACCCCTTCTATCATTTTATCTGAGAATTTAGATGATACTTAACTAAATTGAGCAACATCACCGTATTTACTAAAGGATTCTTTGCTGAAGAGGAGCTGCAGGGACAGCTTTTCCAAACTTCTAAACTATCAGCTAATTCTTCTACAGTATATTATAGTATACATCTTCATCATCTATAAATCTTACCTGTATGTTTTCCAGCACTTCCCACATAGTCAAAATTACCTGCATCAAATACAAAACAGTAATTAATGGAATGCTAAAGAAATTATTAATATTATTCAAATGTCAAACCCAATAAGTAGTATACTACACCAGGCAAAGTCGGTGAAATTAAATAGACACACACAGCATGGCTCGCCCCCCCTCTCTTCCTCCTCCCAGGATTTGGCTGGCAACAGCCAATAGCTCCCTCTGCTGCCTGAGTCTCCTGTGAGAAGAGAAAGTGAAGGGAGAAGATCTGCAGACAGGACAGTGCTGGATCGTGAGAGGAGGCAGGTAAGTGTTCAGGAATGGGGGGGGGGGGGGGGGCAGTTAGTGGGGCGTTCAAAACTTTTAGCCTTTAGAACCATTTTAAGGGCAACAGAATAACAATTGTATTATTCTCATAAACAGGGAACATGTATTACTCTGTTTGGGGTGTGAATACTTTTGCAATTGGCCTACAACACTGTAGTAAAGTCCTCAATATTTGTGGATACCACCCTTGCAGCTTAATTGGGTGTTTGAACAAAGCACAGGTTCATACCATCAAGAGCTAGAATGTCTTATTTAGGGCGGGTTCACACCTGAATCGCACAGGACCACAGTCCTCATTCCTGTGTGATTCTTGTGAGACTCAGTCTGTTGTGATCGCACTGGATCGAACCAAAAGTAGTGCATACACTACTTTTCAAAAACACACTGTACCAGATCATATGGTAGTATGGTACCATGCAATCTGGTGCAGGCAAATGTTCCACATTTGGGATGTCATTAGGGTTATATTGACACCCGCAGCAGATCACACACCCACAATGCATGCCATGAACGTGAGTTTCCTGTACTGCATTCCAGTGTAAATGAGCCCATAGTTAGGATGTGTAATATGTCCACCACATGGAGAAGTAAGACAGACAATGGTGATGAATCACACATAAAGGAAGACAAAGATGAAGAACGCCAAATACGAAGACCAATGCGTTAGCTTGTACAAGCATGAACAGTGGAAAGTTCTCTGGGCTTTGCGTATCAATGTCTTCTTATAAGGGACACATTCGTGCCTTTTTACTACATTGTGGGTAGGGAGTGCAAAGAAAAGTCCTTTTTGCTGCATGTTGTGGTTTCCTGAGAAATATGCACCTTCCACTGGAATGAATGGTAACACATATCAAACGCATCAAAGCGCAAGTAAATTGTGCTTAAAACATACTGCATCAAGCACACAGAGGTGTGAATGTAACATAAGAAGTGGAATTATTTTTCTACAGCCCCAGACTGATTCAAACCTGTAGTGTAGAGCAAGTCTGATTCTGATAGGTAGTTGAAGCAAAGTAACTAAAATTCTTAATAAGAACTCATTGATACCAACACCTATTGAGTGCTGAAAGATGGACATTGGTGAAGACACTTTGGGGTCAATTTACTACAGATGTTATTTTCACTCTTGCTGACAACCACCCAATTATGTGCAGAGAATATAAAAATAGGATTAATAAATTAAGTCACCGGTCACACCGCTGCAATTTAAATTGCGCACATTGTGTGCAATTTTAGTGCAAATTGTGAAGATTTTATTGCTACTTGTGAAGATTTTCAATGATTTCTTGCAATTTGCAGTGCGATTACCAATATATTCTCTGTATGTGAAATCGCGACAAAACTGCAGAAAAAGTGATGCAAGAACTACTACTGCGTATAAGACTTCTTTTTATACTTAAAAATATACCCCAAAAATTGGGGGTCATCTTATACGCGGGGTATAAAATGTGAACCTTGAGTTTGTTTGGGTCAAGCTGGCAGGATGTGTGGTAATACTGTACATACAGTATACTGCGCTGAGCCAAGCTGGCTCAAAACGGATGACCCTATGACAGATTAATCTGTCAGCCCGCTGGATGTGCGGTATATACAGTATACTGCGCTGAGCCAATCAGTTTCAAAACGTACCGGTACGTCCCTACTGTAATCAGCCCGCTGGATGCGTGTATGTACGGTAGCTGCGGCTACATACAGTATACTCTGGGCCAATCACGGCGAGTGATGTATTCTACTAATGAATACAAAGCCTGCTCGGATTGGCTGAGTCAGAGAGGTGGGCTGATGATGTCACAACCTCAGCCAATCCAAGCAGGCTTTGTATTCATTAGTAGAATACATCGCTCGCCATGATTGGCCCAGCGTATACTGTATGTAGCCTCAGCTACTGTACATACACACATCCAGCGGGCTGATTACAGTAGGGACGTACCGGTACGTTTTGAAACAGCTTGGCTCAGTATACTGTATATACCACACATCCAGCGGGCTGACAGATGAATCTGTCATACGGACATTTGTTTTGAGCCAGCTTGGCTGAGCGCGGTATACTGTATGTACATTACTGCACATCCAGCGGGCTGTATATATACTGTATACTGTATGTAGCCGAAGCTACCGTATTCCCGCACATCCAGCGGTAACCATCTGATTTGGAATTTGATCCATATGATGACTGTCTTACAAACGTATCACAAGATGTCATTCATGAACTACTGATGTGAGAGGATGAACATGAGGATTTTGAAGGATTTGAAGTACTGGTAGGTCATAACCATTTCAATTAAAAAATCTGATGTTTTTAAATGGTGTTGCCTCGGAAGGGGGGTAGTCATATACGGCGAGTATAGCCCAAAACCTATGTTTTAACTGGAAAATTAGGGGGTCGTCTTATATACCCAGTTGCCTTATACGCCGGAAAATACGGTACTTTAGAAATCATGCTGCAGCAAAACGCACAGGTTAAGACCCTGACATTTACATTCATTAGATGTGATTTCAGGTGCGATTTCAATTCGTAAATCACACCTGAAATCGCACCGGTGTGATCGGGCACTAAAAGACTATGTCTTATGATAATATCATAACAAATAGAAAACATTTCTGTACATATGTATATGATATTTATTGTGCCATACCTGCCAAGTTTAGGCCTATCTTGACTTCATTAGTAGCTGTGTTGTAGGATTTAGAAACACCGCACTGTGGAAAGCAAAAAAAAACATAAGCTGTTAGATTGGCTGACTTTTCTGATCATAGGAAATCACACAGAGATTCTAGATTTTTATTATATAAAAATAGCATGGCACAAGTAACTGCTAGCACCAGCATCTATTCACACATGCATATAGGCAGGATTTTCAAAACATTACATTTTAAGTCTGGAAAAATACATCCATACGTGTGTGTGAATATATGCGTGTGCCGGCAGCTACACACATGGCAGGTTTTGTAATGCATTCCTGCAGGCAAAAATACGCTGAAGCTGTGGCTCTTGAGCACCACAACAAAAGATGTATTTTACACTGTATGCCCATATGCTGTACGTAAAATTATTGTAAACCTTCTCCTTGTGAAACAACCCATTCAGTTTAAAGGATAAGATCACCTTTGTAAAAAAAAATTGCACATCTTTTTGAAGAAAAAAAAGTGCATTGATTATGTTTTTACTAAGAGCCTGCAAAGCATTTCACCAGCGACCAGTAGATCACGGATGCAATGCAGGACTGCTGCAGGCTGTCAGTGTAAGCTGTCTGCTCTTACTTCATACATACAGGCATTTACACAATGACAGGGTGAAACAGTGACGTGCCTAATGCACTCAACAGCACCCTGGTACTTCATTGAGAACTACAAGCCGACAGCCACAAAAACTGTCAGTACTTGTAGTTCTCCCATTCATAGAATTCCATCACCCCATTCACAGAACAGATCCACACACGGCCGTGTTTTTTTTTTAAAAACCTGTGAGAACGAATGCAGCCAACACATCTAATCATTGGTAAGCTGCAATATATTACATTTTTGGTTTGGGTTCAATACTGCTTTAATCGGATATAGCCAGGCAGCTACAGTTTTCAGAAGGAGGCCAGCAATGGCAACCCTGTACTTCTGTCATGAAAAAAATCACTGTCAGGTGGTCATGGACAGTAATAGGCATCTTCACAGCTAGTAAAGATCTGACAACCCACAGTCATAGGTGGCAACTGCTGGATTTCTTACCATGAATGGTACCTCAATGGGAAGGCAAATCAACCACAGTGTATGGCATGTTTCTCCTAGCCAGTAGACAATCTAAACTGTCATGTAATGCCTATGGACACCTTGAGAAATGCTTCATTGCTGCCAAACAATCTCAGCCTCTTTTCAGAGAAAAGGTATTTATCACTTACCCCAGAACATTTTTCAGTGGTGTTGTCACACAAACGTACATCACAGAAAAGGTATACATTGGCCTGATTTTGAAACTGAAATGAGCTTATGCTGAAAGCTGCTTCCAATGCATTTCTATTTTGTAACACAGTTGTGGAAACGGGTCCCTGGGGGCAGCTGTAAAGAAGAAAAAACATACAAGAAGTTTTTGGTTACACTGCTGACCAAACTGGCAGGTTTTAGCATGACTTAGGAAAATGAAATATTACTTTTCATAATTAGGTTTTGATTTTTGCCTTGATTGTAAATCAGCAATGATACAATTGAGTACTGTCCGTGATACTTTTTTTATTTGCACTAACATACAACTTTCAGGACAACCTTTCGGGGTATGTCCCCTACTTCAGGGTCCAAGCAGCTTGTCCTGAAAATTGTTTGTTAGTGAAATAAAAAAGTATCACGGCCCGTACTCAATTGTTTCTGTCACAAGTGAACTAATACAGCTACAATCACCTCAAGGAAATCAGCAATGATCTTATTGAACCATTTCATTTCTTTGCCTTTGATAGAGTTTGCCACATTTGACTTAAAGGAAATATGCAATCATGGGGCGCTTTATTAGGGTACTATATATATAGTATAGCATACAGGCGGAGGTCCTATTTAACTATACCCCTTTAAACCCTTCCCTCTGTTAGTGTTTTGCTTGTGCTTGTGTTTTGCCTCTGGCTGGTCTGACACTATTCACAATCAGTATAAGTAGACCGACGGAGAGCACACAGCAGGTCCCACAACGTGACAGCGCACTTCCAGGCCCACGTGAAATTTCATTAGAAATCTCAATAGCAGACTGGGGAACTGCAAATGGATGGTAAGACAGGCGCTGAGGCAGCTAAGAGTGGGTTCCTAGCTGAACAAAATGATGAAGTGCGCACATCAGGAGGGGATTGGTCACAGTTTGCCATATTGGCCCTGGGTGACTTTGTCCCAACGTTACTACCGGCACACTAGCACACAGGGCCAGATCTAGTCAGTATGATATGGGGGTGCAGTAAAAAATGTCAGGGGGGCACAGAGTATGAGGTCTGCAGAGCAGTGTACAAAAACAGGAATCAATAACAGGTACTGGGGGTCAACAGGTCAGAGGGTGGTAGGGCAGTGTACCAATCGACTTCCGCACAACCAGCTTCTAGGAAAATTTCCACACGACCAGCACTGCCAGTTATAGCTGGCAGCACTTATCAGTTCTAAGTGATAAGTCTCTCCGCTGTCAGAACACAATACCTCAGCGGGAGTGATTTCCGCATCCACGTGGAAACCCTGATGTTGAACAAAAAACGACTAATGTATAGACTGCCTTACTGAGCCTACCATAAGGAAGAATTTCATTAAAACCAGCAACTGTTGAGACAATGAACACCTTGGTCAGGTTTAGTTACTGTATATCAATGCATAATGTACAGAGTACAGGGGTTAGGTGTAAGTAAAATACAAAACAACATATGGAGTGCAACAGTTAGGATGAGTACCACATGCACATCAGTGTCCCCAAAGTGCCACCACCTTACACCAGTCGGTCAGAGACTGGCAGAGTGTCCCCTTACATCAGATTCTGGTAGAGTCCCCTTCTTACATCAGAGTCTGGCAGAGTGTCCCCTTACACAAGAATCTGGTAGAGTCCCCTTCTTACATCAGAGTCTGGCAGAGTGTCCCCATACACCAGAGTATGGCACAGTGTCCCCCTACATCATATTCTGGCAGAGTCCCCTTACATCAGAGTTTGGCAGAGTGACCCCTTTAAACATACTTTAACCACTGGTGGGCAAGCTGGCAGGAAAAGGCTTACAAAAAACAATGCCCTTGTTGTCGGCTCTGAACTGTGCATGCAGAGTTCCAAAGCAAGCCAATCAATGAACTGCTGGGCTCAGCCTCAACTTGTGTGGTGGGGTGTGTGAATATAAGCCATGCCTAAAAAGTGCCATGATGTCACTGCACAGGTGCACACCCAGTTCTCTAATTGGCTGGTTGCAGTACTGTGCATGCACAGTTCAGAGCCCATGGCAAGGGTGTTTTTATGGGCACTTTTCTCCTGTCTGTGAACATTTATGGACAAGAGAAAAGTGCCTGTTTTGTACAAACTGTCTATAAATTTATGGATGGTTGGCAACACAGGACTGGGGGTGTACACATGCTGCCACTATGATGTTTTGCTTGGTGGCTGTGGCAGGAATGGTATACTCTGTTGCATTTTGTGGGCGCAGTGCCTGCTGAACATGACACATTCGAGTGAATGGAGCACCTCTGCAAGCACCCCACAACTGCATGCAATGTATGTGGTTCCAGTGCACTAGAGTGGGGTTCTAGGGGTTAACCACTTGCCCTTCAGAGGATTTACCCCCCTTCCTGACCAGGCAATTTTTTGTTTTACGGCGCTGCATTACTTTAACTGACAATTGTGCGGTCATGAATTGCACACCGAAATGACATTTTTGTCCTTCTTTTCCTACGAACTGAGCTGTCTTTCAGTGGCATTTGATTGCCTGTGCATTTTACATTTTTTGCGCTATAAAAAAAAAGTCAATTTTGAGAAAAAAAAAATATTTTTTACTCTTTGCTATAAAACATGTCCAATAAAAAAATTCAAATTACTTCATAAATTTACGTCAAAATGTATTCTGCTACATGTCTTTGCTAAAAAAAATCCCAATACATGTAAATTAAATGTGAAAGTTATAGCGTCTACAAATGGAGGTATATATACTGGGATTTTTTTTTCTTACACTTTTACTAGTAATGGCCGCAGTCAGTGACTTATAGCAGGACTGCGGCGGACATTCTGACACTGGGGGTATCTGGCTTGGTGTTACTGACATCCCCAGTGACAATAATACAGTGATCAGTGCAAAAAAAACCCCAGTGACGCTGTACTAATGGAACTGGACAGGAAGGGGTTAACATGAGGGGTGATCAAAGGGTTAACTGTATGCTGGGAGTGTTTTACTATGGGGCGATGTCTGTGTGCTTCACTGTAATCACACTTCTCTGGATGGCTGTGCTGTGCACAGCCATCCAAAACAGTGTGCCCGAGCTGACAGGGAGGAGGACTGTTAGTAATCAAAACAGTCCTCCTCCCCACCAGAGATCCTCAGAAATCACCGGGCACTGGCAAGTAATTACCGACCGGGATCCGGTGATTGACAACCGCAGCGTGGGTAGTGCACGTGCAGCTCACGTGCGCCTCCTACCTAGAGATGCAAAATCACGTATATTTACGTGAGTTTGCACAGCTGTGCCACCCTGTAGCAGTATTTCTGCTATAGGGCGGACAGGAAGCTGTTAAAGCAGATGGTGAAACAACACCTCCTCACTGCCTGCCAAATGCTCTCTGAAGAGTGATCTGAATGCAGATTGCTCTTCAAAGACCAATGCTCATGTAAACAGACCCCTAAAGCCATGCTGGGGATGGGCAGAAAGGTGTTAAAACAGAAGCATCACAAAGGTGTGAGTGAAAACCCACACAGTATAGCCAACTAGCAGATTGCCAGCTATACCCAATAGTACAAAGTTGTCCCTGAGTGTTAACTGGACATGAAGGGGGGGGGGGGGGAAAGAGAAGGAGATGGAGGGGGAGAGAAGGGAGGAGATGGGGGGGGTAGAGAAGGGAAGGAAATGGGGGGGGGTAGAGAAGGGAAGGAAATGGGGGGGGGGGAGTAGAGAAGGGAAAGTGATGGGGGGGAGAGAAGGGAAAGAGATGGGGGAGATGGTCTGGAATTTAATATATGTACCCCCGGCCACTGGTAGGATAAATCTGTAATATCACATCAAACAACAGTAATAAGTAATATTTATTTATTTCAGGTACTTATATAGCGCCGTCCATCTGCGCAGCGCGTTACATATACAGTATATGGTACATTCACATCAGTCCCTAACCCTCAAGGGACGTATAATCTATGGTCCCTAACTCACATTCATACATACACATACTAGGGCCAATTTAGACTGGAGCCAATTAACCTACCAGCAATAAAAATATATATATACTTTTCTTGGTTCATCATTAAAAAACGAAGTCACACTTCACATTTTTAAACCAAATGATCTTGGAAGATGATATATAACAATTTTTATTGTTATCATCTAAAGCGTGGATCCTGAGGAAGCAAATGCAGTGAAACGCGTTGATCCTATACGCTTATTGTGCATCTTACTGCTATGTGAATATAACCACATGCTGATATCATCTTCAAAGATCATTTGATTTTAAAATGTGAAGTGTGACTTCGTTTTTTAATGATGAACCAATAAAAGTATATATAATTTCTAATACGGTTGTTCATGATATTACCGATTTATCCTCCTGGTGGCTGACACATACAAATTTCCATTTTCACTGGAGATAAAACAGGACCACCCGGGTTGACCAAAAATGATTGATTTTAGGAATATCTGTCTGTCTGAAGCTGCAATGTAGAACAAGGCACACTGAGGTTCCACAAAGATTTTCTGTAAAATGTTGTTTCTAAAGCCTGGTACACAATAATGAGAAAATCGGATGAAAGATCGTCCAATTTTCCATGAAAGTGCATATCATGATGTAGCTGGAATGGTGTTGACATGCAATAAAATTCTTGGCCAATAAAAGCGAATGTAGGCAAACATAGATATGTACTAACATAGTAGAAGAGGAAGTGTAAGGTCATTATATGCTTCTGATCATCCATTTTTTTCTATTCAATTATTTCCCTCAAATTACTATACACAAAAAGTGGCCTATAAAAATGTTCTAGCTTGTCTCCTGAAAAGTCGGCTTCTGAAAGCACTATACTAACGATCAGATAGTCAGCCAATTGTTCCTCATACAGGAATGTTCATACAGTTTTCTTATCGTGTGTACGGGCCATCAGGGTAGAGGAGATAACACTGGTCTAGGACACTAAGGACAGTAAGGACACTTATACTGATTCCAGCTAAATCAGGAAGATGTTTGCAAGGTTATTTCATTCCTAAGTTATAACTGCCCTTCTTTTGTATTTCGCACTCTGTGCTATGTGAAGTTCTAGGTCTTTACATTTTCTTTCATCTCTAAGGCTGTATAAGAAATGCAGACTTACCCATTTTTTATAAGATAAACACTATTTACATCACTACGATTATCTGTTGGACTTGCAACACATGTCTCTATCCGGAGAACATATATCTTTCCATCAGCTCCTGTCACAAATATTCCCACATAGATCATTGTTCCAATAGTCACTTCGTCTTCATTGTAAAATGGTATTGTGAATGTTGAATCTTTATAAGCAGCCATGGTAACAGGATACATTCCAGTTCCATTGGCTCCAGACAGGTATACCGTTCTGAGAAAACAAAACACATTTTTAGGTAACAAATCCAGTAACAAGTTAAATCACAATTTTTTTCCTGAGAAGTAGCAATAGCCTTCAAACACCATGTCTGCCTACAAAAATCATTACATTTAAATGCATTAAAGTGTAACTAAACCCAGGACCCTGCATTCACTATATCTGGTCTCCCACAGTACACAGAACATGGAAATGCAATTATTTTAGTAAATAGAAACTGCTAAATACATTTTCTCATCAGCAGTTAGAGCAGTCTTGTGACTTCTATTAGTGTTCAGCAGAACACTAGTTAAATCTTGAGGAGGAATTTTCATTGTGCTCTGTCCTATGAGGCTGCATGACCCCTGACCCTCTGTCTGGACAGAGCTGATTGGCCCTGTGCTGATCACATGCACATGCAAAAACAACTCCTTGCAATACACACCAAACTGAGCAGGTGCAGAGTGTCTCTGTTAGAAATCAAAATTATGATTTGGCACTTATATTGATGGCAAGCTTGCAAAATATTTGGTTTTTATGATTAATCATAATTAATATTAATATGTGTGAATTGTCGCCTTAAACCGATGATATTTAATTCTTCAGTAAAATAGCTATAGCTGAGACCAAAAGATATATAAGTTAAGCTGAGACAGAAAGATATGAATAAGTTAGCTGAACTAGCTAAACCAGCTGAAGACTATATTTAGGTATAGCTGGTTAAAAGTATCTGGTAGAATATGTCAAGGTTATTAGGAGGACTCATTATAGATTTATTATTACATTATGTATTTTAATAGTATCTGTGTGTATTTAGTATACGTTTCTAATATTGATACATAAATAGATTAGTGATTATACATTGATATGTTGAAAAGATATGTTCTTAAGCTATATTATTCTTTAAATATATAGCTGACGTTACATCATTACCTTATAATATTATGTACATCAGCATACATATGTTCCTGTCCATCAAAAACATTATGTGAGTGTCGTCCCCTCCCTTCTATGCCATACAAGGTATTAAGAATCTCTCATTATGACACACTCATTCTGCATAAAAGGGTCCATAAGGGACAGGGGGACCACACACACACGCTAATACTGACACTCTGACACACATACATGCACACACACATATGAAAAATCCAACAGGTGCATGCAGCAAGTCAAAGTTCGTCACTTCCATCTATTTCCGGCTTCTTCAACAAAGTCTCGAAGGACAAGAACATGCACATGGCCGGACTTCTATGACAGATAATGGTGACTTATCTTTAAACTTTTGCTTGATATTTCTACAGTAGTTTTATCTACATGGAACTGTTCATGATACGCTTTACATTGTTATTTTACACCATTGTGTGATAGAATAAAATCACACTTCATTTTTAATTTCAATGGCTCTTTCATTCATAATCGCCTCAAGACACTAAAAGAAGTATTGTATGTGTCTAAAATCCAACAGTCTCCTAGAGCTCTGTACTATCAGCAGATGGATTGGGGACAGTAGAAGAAAGGGAGGATCAGAGAAGACAGGATCAAACAGCCTTTTTACACAATGTGGAGGATTAACCCCCTTAGGTTCCACAGTGAATATAACAAGCATGATTTAATGTATATACAGACTGATTTTACTGTTGTGCGTTTAGTAACACTTTAAAAACAGCAAGCAAAAACTTAAGCTGGTTTCTGTGGCCAAACCGCACTGTTAATTACACGAAAACCACGGGTACACTGCTCTGTGGCCAAACCACAGTGTGGAAGTGTGAAGCTGGCGTGGCAATAAATGATCTGGTTTGAAAGTATGTAGTGTGTTTTGTGCTTAAATATATATATAGTAGATATATGTATATACCATGTATATACTGAATACTGTGTACTGTAAATATATTGTATATACGGTATACCAGGTGTAGTATATGTATTACACAGTATATATTAACTTTAAGAGGTAAAAACAGTTATTTATGCCCATAACCAGTTGTGTGTCTTCAAAAAAAACACCAAAATATACAAAATGCAGTGAGCATAACTTATTGAGAGATTTCCCCTCACTTTCTGTCACTCTGCTACTGACACAAGAAGTAAAGGTGTCATTGAGACAGGAAGACACATACAGCAATAAAATCTGACACAGATTCTAACCTTCTCCAGAATGTTTTCATTAAAAATGATGAACTAACACCCTACACCCTCCCCCCTTCCCGGTCCCCGCTGCACTGACCTCTGTGGGTGATTCAGTTTCACCATCAATGCAGCCTGGTGCAGCGATCTTGGGGCTGGAAAAATGCGCTGTTCTTCCTCTTCTTTACCTAGGGACGCATCAGAGGGGTCCTGAATGGCCAATGCAGTCACATGACCAATCAAAACTGCTCTGATCCATCCCAGCATCTCTAGGGATAAAGAGGAGCGGCACATATTTCAGATCCCAGAACTGCTGCACTGGGCTGGGTGTTTGACTTTCAGCATCTGCTTTGATTATCTTTTGGTTTTCAGTTATGGTCATGTCTATGCTTTCCTTTGATCCTACACTACGAGTGTCCAAGCCCCCTAACCCAGCCAACAGTCTTCTGCTGATTATGACACATCATTTTCTGATTGTATTATCCCAAGCCAGGGAGTAAGTGCAGACCCTGGGTGATGCCTGAACAAAGATGGCATTCTGGAGAGAAAAGCAGATGAAAGCATTGTCAGGGAGAGAACTGTGATCCTTGTGATGGATAATACACTCACCGGCCATTTTATTAGGTACACCTTGCTAGTGCCAAGAAAATCTCCCACCACACCATTACACCACCACCACCAGCTTGAACTGTTGATACAAGGCAGGATGGATCCATGTATTCATGTTTATGCCAAATTCTGACCATACCATCTGAATGTCACAGCAACCAGTCTGCCCATTCTCCTCTGACCTCTGACATTAACAAAGCATTTTCCTCCACACAACTGCCGCTCACTGGATATTTTCTCTTTTTCAGACCATTCTCTGTAAACCCTAAATATGGTTGTGCATGAAAATCCCAGTAGATCAGCAGTTTTTGAAATACTCAGACCAGCCCACCTGGCACTAACAACCATGCTATGTTCAAAGTCACTTAAATCTCCTTTCTTCCCCATTCTAAAGCTTGGTTTGAACTTCAGCAAGTCATATTCACCACTTCTAGATACCTATATACATTGAGTTACTGCCATGTGATTGGCTGATTAGCAATTTGTGTTACCAAGCAATTGAACAGATGTACCTAATAAAGTGGCAGGTGAGTGTAAATCCCTTAGTGTGTATTATATTTACCATACCTCCCAACTTTCTGAGATGGGAACGAGGGACACTTATTAGTAAAAGTATGTAGACATAGGATACACCCCCTGCCATGCCCCCATTAAAGAAGAATGATTGAATAAACCCACAAGTGCCTTTTTTTTTACCACTACTATTCCTTTATATTGGCTTTTGAAATATACAAATTCAGCAACTTAGAAATTGAATGAAAGGTTTTACACTGTAAAACACTTTGATAGATAAATAGTGAATTTTATATACAACTATATAGATCAGACCAAAATGAGGGACAGATGAGGAGGAAGGAGGGACAAAGGGACTTTGTTCCAAATCAGAGATAGTCCCTCAAAATCAGGGACAGTTGGGAGCTATGCATTTACTGATTACTTAGCATGCACTTGAACATAATAAAAAAAAAAAAATCTAATGCTAGGCCTGTACTAACACCATATAGTACAAGACATCATGCTCCTGGATCCAGCTAAGCCATATACAGTATAAATAGTATTCATGTTAAAACGTTATAAATATCATAAACCCATTAATGGAAATGAGAGGTTAAGGAAAACGAAACATTATGTTAGTGTCTTTACATAAGCAAAACACTTATATAGTTAGTGTGATATTGTTTTCTTACTGTTGGGTTATATTTCCAGGCAGTTTCAGACTTGTTATCATATCCCGTTTATACACACAGGTAAAGTTAAAGCTGAGATTATTGAATCTGATGATTGGTGTATCCAGGACTCCAATGTAAATGGTGTTGGAAATACTGATATAGGATTGATCGTACTGTGGAAAGAAGGGAATACTGACAAAGTGTTGTAAGCAAACAGAAACGAGTTAGACCTTTTACTTCATACATTTGTTCTGTCACTGTCAAGTAATTGGCAATAAAAAACAGTTTTGAAATATAGAGGGTTCACTTCACTCTGCCTAATGGAAATGAAGCCTGTCAATCACTGAGCCCAACAATGAACAGGCTTCCCCTAGCAAAAATGGAAAGTCTTCTGCCTTGCATGGACCTGCTGGGGGGGAGGAAGAAAGGAGGTTTGTGAAGAGACTATGTAGCACCCAGTGGCCCCAAAGATCTTTATGAACCATAGATTGGTAAGTGAAAAAATTGACCTGGTTCACACCAATGTAGTTTGCATTTTGTCCATTTTGCAGTGCTTTTTGCAATGGTTTTGATGCGTTTTGCATTTTTTTGGGGGGGCAACTTGTTGCTGGGCAGATTGAATATGCAAAACACGTCAAAATACGCACTACATGCGTTTTCTGCAGCATCTCCATTGAAGTCTATTGAACCAAAAATGCTACGTTTTGCAATTAAAAAATTCCCTGACCCTTTCCAAAAATACAGTAGTTCAAAAAAGCATAGATGGGAACATATCCCATAGGAATCCATGTTAAATAAACTGTAGTGCATTTCTGCAAAAAGCACTAAAAAACGCATTGGAGTGAACCAGGTCTCAAGGAGCTTTCTGGGGGAGAGGGGATCCGCATTTTAATTATAAATGTACTAAAAGTACAGATATCCCTTAAATCTTACCACTAGCCCAATTTCCTTTAAAGAATGAGGAAGAGGTAAGATTTCTCTCAGTGACCCCATTGAAATATCTTCTCTCACTTCTTAGCACTGTGATGCCCACAAAAGAAATATCTCCAACCAGGACATAGGCAGCAAAAAAAAAAAACTGACAGGGTCCCTAACTCTTCCCTGTTCTATCTTGAGACCTGGTTCATACCTATGCAGATTTTTTACACACGTGTTCTTGACGTGTTTTTAATGCGTTTTTGCATTCTGCATTTTTAGGAAGTGTCTCTTGTCTTGCAATAGAAACCAGCAGAAAAAAAATGCAAGCACTGTGTTTTTGATGCATTTTTGATGCATTTCCACTGAAGTCTATGGAAAAAAAAACACAACTGCTGTGGGGGAAAAAAGTCCCTGATCCTTTCCAAAAATGCACAGATGTGAACGTAACCCACAGGGAACCATGTTAAGAGAACTGTAGTGCATTTCTGCAGAACTTGAAACACCCTGAAAAACGCAGGCCTAAGGGTGCGTTGACACCGAAATGCCATACAGGAAACCCATGTTTCATGTGCGTTTCCCACGCCGCATTCAAAATTCACTCTGTTGTGAGTGTCCATATAATCGACATCTCAAACACAGTGCGTTTACCTGCACCGGATCACATGGTATCGCAGTTTAATGCAATCCAGTGCAGTGAGTTTTTGAAAAGTAATATATGCATTACTTTTGATGTGATCCAGTGTGATTTCAGTCTATTCAAATAAATGGGCTGAAAATAACACCGGACTGAGTCACAGAGGAATGGCACAGGAACACAGACTGAGGCCCTGTGTGAATCAGGTGTGAACTGGCCCTAAATGAAATGAAACATTTTGGCTGGAGTTGGGCTTTAGGCAATCTTTCCAGGAAAATCTGAAGCAAAATGCTAAGAATCACATTTTCCATATATTTCCTGTTGTAAAGAATACACACAAGCCGAAAGAGCTGCTAAAATGAATGAATGAATAAATGAATAGTGTGTTACCGTCAATGTGTTTCCACACCAAGTGGATGTTGCTTTGGCCATAAAAGAAGTCATTCTGAAGCCATTGACCTTTTCATCAATAATATAAATGCAGTCCTCTGATGCATTCCTCACATGAACTGTGGAAGGGTCGTAACCAAGTGTTTCTAGCTCACATTGCTTCATTTTGACTGTCATTGCACTGTTTTCACAGACAACCGTAGGGTGAAAATCATTACGTGCTGGGAAAATTCAACAAATTCAACAAATCAGTGGGCAATGCATACAAGAACTGTTCTATTGCACATGTACATTGATCCTCTCCTCTTACTATTTGTTACTGCTTACAGACACATTTAGCCATATGGCCCAGTTCCCTAACAAACAACAAACAGAAAGAATTCCTAAAGCTCAACATTTTAAAGTGTTACTAAACCTAGGACCCTGCATTTATTATATCTGGTCTCCCACAGTACACATAACATGGAAATGCAATTATTTTAGTAAATATAAACTGCTAAATACCTTTTCTCATCAGCAGGTAGAGCAGTCTTGTGACTTCTATCAGTGTCCAGCACAGCACTGGTTACAGCTTGTAGAAGGAGTTTTCGTTTTCCTCTGACTGTTCTATGAGGCTGCATGACCCCTGACCTTCTGTCTGGACAGTGCTGATTGGCCCTGTGTGGATCACATGCACTCCCCCAAGAAATAAAAACTCTCTAGCAATACACACCAAATTGAGCATGTGCAGAGTGACTCCTAGAGCTCTGTACTATCAGCAGATGGATTGGGAACAGTAGAAGAAGGGGAGGATCAGGGAAGACAGGATCAAAACAGCCTTTTTACACAATGCGGAGGATTAACCCCTTAGGTCCCACAGTGAGTATAACAAGCATGTTTTAATGCATTTACAGCCTGATTTTATTGTTTTGGGTTTAGTAACACTTTTAGCCCAAACTGAACCCTCGTTATTTATTACTGTAATTCAGTCAGGCTGTATAAACAGTAATAAATACATTGATATTTTAACTTTTTTTTCCAGTATAAAAAAATGATTAAACAAACAATGTAGTATCCGAATATGAAAAAATATAATAATTTTATGGTAGAAGAGTACACATCTATAAATGGTAAGTACAGATATGAGTACAGCAAATAGTCATGTGGTATACAAACCCAGTTACCTCATATATGATGAGCAATCCCACCAGATGGGGCTTCTTCTACCTTTATTTATTATTCAATTGCTGTGGCAAGGGCTAAATATCCTGTACTGATAGCCCCTAAGAGAGTTTGACCGCCCACACCCCCCAGTAGCCCCCTTTTTTGGAAAGTAGACACCCCCAAGAAATTTGATAAGAGGCATGGTGAGTATTTTACTAATATCATTTTTGTTTCAGGGTTTTGAAAAAGAAAAATAGAAAAGAAAATATACATTTTTGTTTTCTTTCTTCAGTTACCAAAAACATGCGGCAACAAATGAGATCTGCAAAACACTCACCATGCCCCTTAGCAAATACCTTAGAGTGTCTACTTTCCAAACAGGGGTCATTGGATTGAGGGGGGGGGGGGGGTACTTCTATTATTCTGGCATTTCAGGGCCAACATTAGAAGCTTATGCTACACATCACTCACTCTTCTAACCACTTGAAGATCAAGCCTTTTCTGACACTTTTGGTTTACATGAAGAAAACATTTTACTTCTAGAAATGTACTTTGAGCCCCCAAACATTATATTTTTTTTAAGCAATGGCCCAAGAGAATAATATGGTGGGTGTTGCCAGGGCTGCTGTTATAAACCACAGGGCTCCATACAGCCAACCTGACAGGGCCACCCCAAAAAAAAAAACAGTTTACTATACTTCGGTTATGAATGAGCACAGTAAGTGATCGGTACTGAGTGCTCATTGTGTTCATCCAGGAATGAAAGGGGCTGGTAAAATGTGACATATTTACTGGACCCTTCAACCACTCTCCATCCTGAAGGATCCTATTGTGTGCTTGCAGCTGCTGATAGGAAGGAGGGGAGGATAGCTGGCAGCGCTGTGGGAGGGAGCCAGTAAGAGGGAGAGCTGCAGAGAGAGCCACACAGGGGATCGGTTTCGGTAATTGCACCCCCACCATGCCGATCACCCTCCCTGCCCACATCCAATTCACCTAGCTGTCTGGACCCCACTGCTGACCTGGGCCCCGTACAGGAGGACTGGTAGTACCCCCTTATCCACAGACCTTGGTGTTGCAATTTTGTATGTCACACAGTATTTCCGTGGCTATTTTTCAAATGCTAATTTTTGGGGGAAAAAATACACTTTTTTGAATCATAATGCATAAAAACACAATATATTGCCCAATTGTTTGATAAAATTGATTGATTCATAACAACTTTGCTAACATTGATCACTGGGTCCTGTTCACTGGGATCTTCATTTCATTGTCTCCGATGGACACATCGCGGGTCGGGAGAGGTGCACCCCATCCCGTGTTAGTACAGCCAGCTTGTACAAGCAACTTGCTTGTAGCTGCTGCCCATTCACAGTACATTGCGGGCAGGCGGCAAGCGGTTAAAGCTAAGGGAAGCCATATCAGTTACTGACAGACAGTAAATAAGTTTTGTAAATCTGACATTGTCTCATTGTAATATCCTGTCTGTCCCAAGTAATTTGCACAGTACTGTATGTCCTCCTATGTGCTTGCATGCACAAAGTCCTGTGATTGTGCTGCGTTTGGACACTGCAGATCCAGGCAAAAGATACAGAGCCAATAAGAGACAATTACAGAGTCCTAGAATGTAAACAAAGACTGCACCGTGTAGCTGTGTATCACTTACTGGACAGAAGCACAGTTTGCTTTCACATGCCAATCAGTGAGAGGAAAGAATGCCCTCTGACCACCAGCCAACACAAGTGCAATACAGTACAATGCCAACAATAATAAATCCAGGTATACACATTGCTCACCTCTACAGTATATGTCAGCCCCTATACCTGTCTATGATCTGACCTGTATATTAACCCCTCACCTCCCTTGTCCTGCACTGTATATTAACCCAATCATCTCCATCCTCCCGCTGTATGTGACCTGCACATAACCCTTCACCACCTGACCCCCTGTGTGTACTACCTGTATATTTAATGCACCTAGTAAACCACCAAGTGCCATATTTTAAATTCCCTCAATACTGGCAAGTTTCTTCATTTTCAAAATGAATGTTAAAAATATCAGATCACCTTGGGATTTCAACTTTGCGAAATGTGTAATTTTAGGGGTGTTTGTAATGTCCTGGTATTTTTATTTGCTGTTTTAAAAACAAAAAAGTCAGGTAAACTGTATTTTTTTTTTATTGTTTTTGTTACACACACACACACACACATATATATGTATATACAGTTGTGTTCAAAATAATAGCAGTCAGACATCACTAACCTGATCAATCACTGTTTTTGGTAGAAATGATAATTCTACATGGCAAATAATTTACTAGCAGGTGTAGTAGAGTAATAGAAATCCAACAGACCCAACAATCATGACATGCATGCTGCTGATTCTGTGTAATTGAATCACTAATTGAAAGGGGCATGTTCAAAATAAAAGCAGTGTGGAGTTCTATTAGTGAGGTCATTCATTCTTTGAAAAACTGGTGGCAATTATTCCCCTTATTTAAGGAAGGAAGGCAGCAAATGTTGTACATGCTGGTTACAGTGCATTTCTCTCTGAAATTCTGAGGAAAATGAGTCGTTCCAGACATTGTTCAGAAGAACAGCATACCTTGATTAAAAAGTTGATTGGAGAGGGGAAAACATATAAAGAAGTGCAGAAAATGATAGCTGCTCAGCTAAAATGATCGCAAATGCTTTAAAATGGCAACCAAAACCTGAAAGATGTGGAAGAAAGCGAAAAACTACCATTCGAATGGATAGAAAAATAGCCAAAATGGCAAGGACTCAGCCAACAATCAGCTCCAGGAAGATCAAAGATGGTCTAAAGTTACCTGTGAGTACTGTTACAATTAGAAGACGCCTATGTGAAGCCAAGCTATCTGCAAGAAGCCCCCGCAAAGTCCCATTGTTGAAAAAAAGACATGTGCTGAAGAGGTTACAATTTGCCAAAGAGCACATTGACTGGCCTAAAGAGAAATGGCGCAACATTTTGTGGACTGATGAAAGTAAGATTGTTCTTTTTGGGTCTAGTGGCCGGAGACAGTTTGTCAGACGATCCCCAAACACTGAATTCAAGCCACAGTATACTGTGAAGACAGTGAAGCATGGTTGCGCAAGCATCATGATATGGGAATGTTTCTCATACTACGGTGCTGGGCCTATTTATCGCATACCAGGGATCATGGATCAGTTTGAATACATCAGAATACTTGAAGAGGTCATGCTGCCTTATGCTGAAGAGGAAATGCCCTTGAAATGGGTGTTCCAACAAGACAACGACCCCAAACACACCAGTAAACGTGCAACATCTTGGTTCCAGACCAACAAGATTGATGTTATGGAGTGGCCAGCCCAATCCCCGG
The DNA here is from genome assembly GCF_062004578.1 of Staurois parvus. Classification (NCBI taxonomy): domain Eukaryota; kingdom Metazoa; phylum Chordata; class Amphibia; order Anura; family Ranidae; genus Staurois; species Staurois parvus. The sequence goes on along the minus strand of NW_028318718.1, from coordinate 872,099 downwards.
ATCTTAATCCAATAGACAACTTGTGGGGTGACATCAAAAATGCAGTTTCTGAGGCAAAACCAAGAAATAGAGAAGAACTGTGGAATGTAGTCCAATCATCCTGGGCTGGAATACCTGTTCACAGGTGCCAGAAGTTGGTTGACTCCATGCAACACAGATGTACAGCAGTTCTCAGAAACAGTGCTTATACAACTAAATATTAATTAAGTGATTCAAAGGAAAGCAAAATCTTCAAACATTTTTCAGTTTATATAGTGAATGTTTGAGTTTGTAAAGAAGAATACAAACACTGCTATTTTTTTGAACAGTCTAATATTCACTTTTCTTCAATTGTTTCAGAGGAACACAAATTTGATATATTTTTCTTCATGTTTTGATTTGGAATAGAATGTGTAATGTTCCCAATGCATTTGTGTGTATGGAAATAAAAGCTATTAGAAGGATTTTGAGCTTTATTCACTTTTTTCAACACACTGCTATTATTTTGAGCACAACTGTATATAGTACCTATATAGTATATATACCATCATTTGTAGACGCTATAACTTTTACGTAAATCAATTTACATATATTGGGATTTTTTTTTAGCAAAGACATGTAGCAGAATAGATTTGACAAAATTTATGAAATTTTTTTTTTTTACTGCATATATTTTTTAGCAAAAAGTAAAAAAATATTGTTTTGGTTCTTTTTTTCAAAATTGTCTGGCTTTTTTGTTTATAGGGCAAAAAATTTAAACCGCACAGGTGATCAAATACCACCGAAAGAAAGCTCCATTAGTGGGGGAAAAAAAAGTACAGAAATTTAATTTGGGTGCAGCGTTGCATGACCACGCAATTGTCAGTTTATGTAACTTGAGAAAAAATAATAAACAGTGCAGCGCTAAACCTTAATTATATAAATAAATAAAATAAAAATATGTATGTGCAATAAATCAGTGCAAATGTGCAAATAAGGGTTAAATAAAGTGCAACACGTGTATTCCCCACGGGAATAATCAAAGTGTCAAAGTGATCACAGCAATCAATCTGACAGAAAATCACTCTAATATAAATCACCACTCAATATAAATAAGTCTATATATATATATATATATATATATATATATATATATATATATATATATATAGTGTCCAAAACGAAATCTTCATGCATGTGATGACAAGTGATCACACTGTATATATCCAAAAATGGCTACATTGGCCCCTCACCTCCTTACATTGACCCCACAGGGTCAGCTCGCCTTAGGATAAAACACCACCAGGATCCTCTCCAGAAATATACACTCTAGCAGCAGCTTCCTCTCCGGTTCATATACAAACAGAAAGCTCACTCGGGGACATCATTCGAGTGACCCCGCCCCATGTGACATTATTGATGTCACATGGGGTGGGATCACATGCTTGATGTTCCCTGCTGGCCCCGCCCCTTACCTATTTAAGAACTGTCACCCTGTCTGACAGTTCTTATATAGGTAAGGGGCGGGGCCAGCCGCGGACAGCAAGCATGTGACATGGGGTGGGGTCACTCAGATGATGTTCCTGGCTGGCCCCGCCCCTTACCTATATAAGAACTGTCAGAGAGCGACTCGCTGCATAAGGCAGCTAGCCTCTGTCTAGAGTGGAGCTTTTTTTTTTTTCTTTTTCCGGGTCGCCGTGATTGACGTTGGATCTACTTCGGGGGACATTGTTTTATTATAGGACTTGTCAAATACCCTGTACTGTGTTTTTTTTACACTACACTTTTGCTTTTTTCGTGAATTAGTAGTGGTACCATGTACCGCAGACTCATTCACGTAGGGGGGAGGGGTGGGATCTGGGGGCCACCGGCCAGGGTTGTGGGGAAGAGGCCCTTGTCCCCATCAACATGGGGACAGGGTGCTTTGGGGGGGAGCCCCCCTGCCCAAAAGCTCCCCCCATGTTGAGGACATGTGGCCTGATATGGCTCAGGGGGGGGCTGCATGCTCGGATGAGGGTCTGGTATGGATTTTGGGGGGGACTCCACGCTGTTTTTTTATTTAATTTCGGCGTGGAGTTACCCCTAACATCAGACCCAAAGGGCTTGGTATGGATGCGAAGGGGGACCCCAAACCGTTTTTTTTTAATTTTTTTATAATTCCCAGCAATACTTTTACTCCACCGACAGCTGAAACATGAACGCTACATTGGTTTTCATTACTAAAACGCCGCATGAGTTGATAAAATAACTCATGCGGGATTTTAGGAGCGACAACCATGTGTTAATATTTAAGCTGTCAGCGGGGATCACAGGCTGCTGACATCACGGCGAGTGAGCTTTCTGTTTGTATATGAACCGGAGAGGAAGCTGCTGCTAGAGTGTATATTTCTGGAGAGGATCCTGGTGGTGTTTTATCCTAAGGCGAGCTGACCCTGAGGGGTCAATGTAAGGAGGTGAGGGGCCACTGTAGCCATTTTTGGATATACACAGTGTGATCACTTGTCATCACATGCATGAAGATTTCATATATATGGACTTATTTATATTGAGTGGTGATTTATATTAGAGTGATTTTCTGTCAGATTGATTGCTGAATACACGTGTTGCACTTTATTTAACCCTTATTTGCACATTTGCACTGATTTATTGCACATATATATTTTTATTTTATTTATATAATTAAGGTTTAGCGCTGCACTGTTTATTATTTATTCTCATTGTACTCACTTTGGTAGGAGGCTAAGTGTCAGCAGCTATAGGGATAGGGCTCCATTTTAGCGCAGAAGGTCCGTTCTTTATTATTAAAGTTTATGTAACTTAGTGCCGTATTGCAAAAAATGGCCTGGTCAGGAAGGGGGGTAAATCCTCTAGAGGGCAAATGGTTAATATGTGTTCAGGTTTAAAGGGATGAGGTGGCAACCCTAGTCCACACTGAACACTCTTTCCACAGCAAACTCGTGTCCCTGGACACTGCACCCATCACACTGACAGGCACATAGCTAAGGAGTTTTATATCAGGCATGGCCAGAGCCTGATGGGGAACTGAGAGACTGCTTTCCCATCAGGTCTGCTTTACTTTACATGACAGCATACAGCAGTGGGTGGATCCTTAGCTAATATTCAGTCCAGTTGCGACTTTTCCGTGTCAGAAGTAAAGCAGGACTGATGAGGAACTGCTCCCTCTGTTCCCCATTAGGCTCCTCATACTCGGTGACAAATCAATTCCTAAATATGGTCATTGTTATAAATGGGTAATGACATCATCTGTATTACCATTTAGCTTTCAGCCCGGAATCTTCCAGCCAACAGCTGAATGGGGCTGGGGATAGAGCCCTGAGCAGGAAACTATCAAATACATGACAGCTTCCCTGTACAGGCACCGCCTGCCCTGAGTACTGGTGTCATTTTGTATAGCTGATCTTAGGTACTGCCATTTTCCTCATTTTAGAACTGGCAATCATTTTTTAAGAATTTGTTGATACCATAGCAACATGTTCGTACATTTGGCTGTAGTAAGAACTACTTGAATTTGCCACACATGTCAGTAATGTTACAGACACTTGCTCAAATGCTCGCCTGAATTAGGCTCTTAAGGGAACTACAGCCAGAAATGTGTCATTGGACTATTTTGAATTCCCCAATATCTGTCTCAAACATATCATAGAAAATTCATTTGGACACAGTGTTACATGACTCAGTAATTGTCAGTCAAAGTATCACAGTGCTCAATACGGAAAAATTGTCTGGTATTAAAGAAGGTGCAACGTGCCGAATTGCTTGTTAACCAGTTGCCGCCCAGCCTCTATGGCCAAATGGCAGTTGGACAAACTTCGTCCCTCCAGGAGGACGCCATATGGCGTCCCTCCCAGGACGCGCATTGCGCATGCCTGCAGGGCCGTACTGTGGCGAGATCTGTCACTGGACACGGACGATGACAGATCTATGTACTGTCCCCTTTGCCAGTACCATGTGACCTGCTGTAATAAAAGATGTTATAGTGAGCACGACTAAAATGCAAAAAGTGTATCAATATATATATATACACAAAAACGTTAGTGAGCAGCTGATACACCGTAAAGGTAACCAAGTAAAACCTCCAAATCAAACATATATATTAAATAACTGGTGCAGCGCTAAATACTAGAGCACAGTTTATACACACAATATATAAACATGCATGATATCACTCTGAAGGTGATCAATAAATACAAAAGTTCAGTGTAATAGTGTGGATCATGGAGAGATCCCAATTCAAGGTGAGTGGACGTCCTGATCCAAGGTGTGATGGTAGGTGTGATCACACAAATAGGTGAAAAACGCACTCACCAGATGTGCGTATAATATATGCAATATGTAATCCTGCGTCACCAGGCCATAAAACGATCATCAGATCCCAGATCAGATTGTACCCAGTTCACCATCTCAGTTCCACAGAAGTGAAGTCATCTGAAACCGCTACCAGGTATCACCACCAGGGTCCTGAGTCCTCCAGATGGGCACTGCGAATGATAGCACTCACACAGAGTGCCCAATAAGAGACCTCATAGCGTGATACTGCTTTAGATGTTTTTATTCAGGGTTGGTTGGTGTGGGGTACATACAAAGATAAACCAAAAAGTTTACTGACCATATGCATTCCTATTGGTTAGGTGTCCTGCTGCTGCTGCTGCCCCCCTGACGCGTTTCGTGTGATGCACGTATTCATAGGGTCCAGGGCTGACCAGGACATCCTCATCAGTGCTATTTATAAATGTGAATGGCAAATTTTCCTAATACGGCCGCCATTTTCTCGGCTATCCGCGCATGCGCAGAACGCTGGCGTCGTCTTCCCACGCTACTGCGCATGCGCGAGCGATCGACGCCATTTTGTCATGGATCGCGGATGCGATCTACAGCAGGAAGTCTCCTACAGTGCGGCGCCATTTTGTTGGCAGTGTAAAGGGATAAAGGAGCAGTGTTTACTGCTCAGGATTTATACAGCCAAAAACAAAGGCATCCCTGTGCAAACTGAGAAGAGGGATTATTCACACTCCTAGGTGCAGATTCAGTGCACAGGGGATATTCTTTAGGAACCAATTGTAAATAAGAAGACCTGGAAGTCACTCAGGATTATATATATATATATATAAATATATATATAAAAACATTATAATATTACATAAACTCCATTCTATTTTGCTGAAATCAAATCAGGTCAGGGATTAAATCCGCATAAATATTCTCTATTAATATACAAATGTAAATAGCACTAAAATGGTCAGACAGAAATGCATAGATACAATATATGTGTAAAAATTAAAATTAGCAGTTAATGTATATAAATATATACGAAAACATATGGTCAAAAACTTCAATAATAATCCAAAATCTCACGATTACATAATAAAAACACATGATTACATAATAAAAACACATGATTAAAAGAATATGGTACTAAATCCATAATGAATATTTAATATTGAATATTAAAAATAAAAAATATCTTAAAAACGATGACGGGAAATGAGAAGAGACACTTCATTAAAATAATGATAACAGGAAATCGGCCCGATTATTGTATGCTAATAACATGTGTATGGTTATATTCATAATAATATGGTATTTAATCCTAAAATGTTCATAATAATTCAAGTAAAAATCTAAATATATCTATATGGACCCAAAAAAGGGTAGGAATACATCATCATTCTGTTATCTATTGTCTAAAAAGCAATTTAGATCGAAATCTATATTCAATCCCTTGGGGTGCAAGGACCCAAGTTCATAGATCCACCGCGATTCGAGCTGAGATACCGCCCGTTTTCTGTTTGTTCCTCGCCAATGGGCATTTACAATGCCTATGCCCATGAATTTGAGTGACGAGGGATCGCTATTGTGATGGATCTTATAATGCTGTGACAAGGAATGATCTTTGTATCCCTTTTTGATGTTATTAACGTGCTCCTTCAGTCTGTCTCTAAGGCGTCTGGTAGTACACCCGACATTCTGGAGGTTGCATGGACATTGGAGCAAGTATACCACGAATCTACTAGTACAAGTTATAAAGTCATCCATGTCCTATTGTTTACCTCTCGTTGTGGAAATAAAATAATTGCTCTTATTAGTGTATTTACTGCATCGACAGATAACACATTTTCTGCAGGGGTGAAATCCTTTTAAATTAGTAAACATAATAGTATTTTTGGGTGGATCCACTATATTGGGGGCGATCTTATTTCTGAGCGATGTCACTCTTCTGAAAATAATTTCAGGTTTCTCCGGCAATAGTGTATTTAATATTGGGTCCGATTTCAGAATCCCCCAATTTTTATTGATAATACTCGTGATTTTTCTGTGTTGTAAAGAATAATTTGTGATAAACGGACATATTTGCTTTGATTTTTGTTTAGGAATGTTGTGTAACAACAAACTTCTGTCTGATTTACCTATGGTGTCTATGGTCTGATCAAGGGTGGGGCAATCATACCCTTTTTGCACAAATTTATCCTTAATTATCTTAGCCTGTTTATAATAAGTCTCCACATTGGTGCAATTCTGCTTGATCCTGGAGAACTGACCCTTTGGTATATTACGTAACCAAACCGGATGGTGACAGCTATCAGTTGAAATATAGCCATTCTGTCCGTTGGTTTGAAATAGGTTTCAGTCATTATTTTACCGTTAAAATTTATTAATACCAGATCCAGAAAATTAACACTAATTTGACTGTATTCAAACACGAGCTTAATGTTTAAAGAATTAAAATTCAAGGTGGTAAAAAAATTTAAAAGGGCTTGTTCCTCACCATTCCATATGAGGAGGATGTCATCAATGTATCTACGATAAAAAGAGAGCTCAGGCCAGTCTCTCGCGTAGATGACATCCTCCTCCCATCTGGCCATAAACAAATTTGCTAAGCTGGGGGCAAACTTTGCCCCCATGGCCACGCCCTTTTCTTGCAAATAAAAGTTGTGGCCAAACCAAAAATAGTTCCTCATCATCGCAAAGTCTAATAAAGTTAAAATATAGTCCTTATGCGAATCAGACATACACATAAAATCACAATTTTTTAAAAAGAAATCAACAGCCTCCATCCCATCCGAATGTTTTATACTTGTGTACAAAGATGTTACATCTGCCGTAACCAAAAAAGTACCTTTATCTATAGTGATGTTACTAATGTCTTGGAGTACTTGCTTTGTGTCTTTCAAATAGGCAGGAGTCCTTATGACGAGAGGTTGTAAAAAATGGTCAATATACTCGCCTACTCTTGAACATAAGGACCCGATGCCACTTATTATAGGCCTCCCTGGGGGATTAGTGGGATCTTTATGGATTTTTGGTAATATGTACATGACCGGAAGTCTGGGTACTGTAGGGCAAAGGTAAAGTTTTTCTTTTTTATTTAGGATTCCTTCAGTATATCCTTTATTAATAATGGATGTAAGTTCTTTTTTATATTCTCTAAGCGGATTTTTCGGTAGAAGGGAATATGTTTCCTTATCACTCAAAATATTGTATACTTCTTTAGTGTAATCGGATTTATTTAGCACTACTACTCCTCCCCCTTTGTCCGCAGGACGTATTACTAGGTCCTTTTTCTCTAGTAATGTTTCTACAGCTCTCTTAACAGAATCTTGTTTATTTACTGATTTAATTTTCATCATTTCAAGATCCTTGTCCTGGTCAGCCCTGGACCCTATGAATACGTGCATCACACGAAACGCGTCAGGGGGGCAGCAGCAGCAGCAGGACACCTAACCAATAGGAATGCATATGGTCAGTAAACTTTTTGGTTTATCTTTGTATGTACCCCACACCAACCAACCCTGAATAAAAACATCTAAAGCAGTATCACGCTATGAGGTCTCTTATTGGGCACTCTGTGTGAGTGCTATCATTCGCAGTGCCCATCTGGAGGACTCAGGACCCTGGTGGTGATACCTGGTAGCGGTTTCAGATGACTTCACTTCTGTGGAACTGAGATGGTGACCTGGGTACAATCTGATCTGGGATCTGATGATCGTTTTATGGCCTGGTGACGCAGGATTACATATTGTGTATATTATACGCACATCTGGTGAGTGCGTTTTTCACCTATTTGTGTGATCACACCTATCATCACACCTTGGATCAGGACGTCCACTCACCTTGAATTGGGATCTCTCCATGATCCGCACTATTACACTGAACTTTTGTATTTATTGATCACCTTCAGAGTGATATCATGCATGTTTATATATTGTGTGTATAAACTGTGCTCTAGTATTTAGCGCTGCACCAGTTATGTGACCTGCTGTGACCAATCACACCAGGTCACATGACAGTTGTATAAAATGGATGGCTTCCTTTCTTCCATTGTATAGAAGTGTGTCTAGCTGTGAATGCTTTATGTAGAAGTGCTCACTTATTTCTTTTAGCTGTGAATGGTCACAGCAATCACATGCATAGGCTGGGCCAATCACAGCCCATCCGTGTCATGTGATTAGTCGTGGCCAATCACAGCTAAAATACCGGAATGAATCAATTTCATTCAGTTAAATGCGTGCTTATAGCAAAGAAATTCTTTGCTATAATCAATCAAATTGTGTAAAAAAAAAAAAAAAAATACTGATCACTTCCCCAAAGTAGTACAATGTTACTATGGTAACATTATACTACTTTAGTCATAGTGCAATATGAAAAAAAAAAAGAGAAAAAATTTAATAAAAAATAAATAAAATAAAAACAAATTATATTTTTTTTTTTAGTACTGTCACTAGTCAGTGTCCCTGATCACCGCCACACCAGTTATATGCTGATGCTGTACTGCACTTGTGACAGTATGTAAAAACAAAATTGTGAACGTTATTTTTTTAATTTCTTCATTTTCCGAAACATTATGACAGAAAAATTACAACTTCAAAAAACTTGCCATGCCTCTTATGAAATACGTTGGATACTTTGCAAAAAGGCGTCATTTGGGGTATATCTGTACTGTTCTGACATTTCTGGGCTTCAAGAAATTAGATTGGCTGTCAGTACTTCAGGATTGATCAGTTTTCAGATATATCTCATAGTTTGCGAACTCTATAACTTTCCTACAAAGTAAATAATAAATACTGATTTGGGTTATTTTCACCAATGAAATTTAGCAGAATACATCTTGGCCTAAATTTATGAAGAACAATTATTTATTTGCAAACTTTTATAACAGAGGAAAAATTTGTTGGTTTTTTTTCAAAATTTTCGGTCTTTTTTTGTTAATTTAGCAAAAAATAAAAACCCCAGAGGTGATTAAATACCACCAGAAGAAAGCTCTAGTTGTGTGAACAAAATGATAAAATGTTAGTTTGGGTACAGTGTTGCATGACTGCGCAATTGTCATTCAAAGTGTGAGAGCGCTGAAACCTGAAAATTGGCCTGGGCAGGAAAGGGGTGAAGTGGTTAATTTGTGTATTCTACATCTACATGGAGTTTGGCTTTAAATTGGATACAAACCCAATTACTAAAATGCCATGTGATTTCAAAAGTAATTTGTAATACTCTCATATCTGCCGCTTTCATTAACATAACATTTGGTGTTCCTGCCATAAAAGTCCTGGTTCAGGCACTGCCGATGATGGCTATGAATAAGGTGTTTTACCGAAATGCGTAAGTTGCTGTAACTTGCACACTGTACCCTTTATGAATAAAGTACTTTTATCGGGAGAACGAGTTTCCGGCTTTTCATCTTATACTGCTATTCTGCTGATTATAGGGTGACATCAGTCATGATGCTGCATTGTTACCCTGCCATATGGGCTTCTGATGGAAATTACTAGAGGACTTTCAACACACATACAGGCACAGACCACTGTTGTCACCATAAGGAGAGCCACCTTGTGAAATGCAGTCATCACTGAAGTACATGCATATAGAATAAAATTGCTGCAAAGAGGTTGCAGGAGATCAGCATCACTGAGATGCCACAAGGATTTCAAAAGGTTTTGTCAATTATTTAAATTACATTTTGCTTTAGCAAACTAAATGCCTTTCAGTTAGGCATAATGTCATTAACTTTAAGGGGATGTACCGTATTTGCCGGCGTATAAGACGACTGGGCGTATAAGACGACCCCCCTACTTTTCCTGCTAAAATGTAGTGTTTGGGCTATACTCGCCGTATAAGACTACCCCTCTTCCAATGCACACCAGTGGGAGGAATAGTGCCCCATCATTGATGTCAGTGGGAGGAATAGTGCCCCATCATTGGTATTAGTGGCAGGAATAGTGCCCCATCATTGGCATTAGTGGCAGGAATAGTGCCCTATCATTAGTATCAGTGGAGGAATAGTGCTCCATCATTGGTGTCAGTGGGAGGAACAGTGCCCCATCATTGGTGTCAGTGGGAGGAATAGTGCCCCATCATTGGTATCAGTGGCAGGAATAGTGCCCCATCATTGGTATCAGTGGGAGGAATAGTGCCCCATCATTGGTATCAGTGGGGGGAATAGGTGCCCCATCATTGGTATCAGTGGCAGGAATGGTGCCCCATCATTGGTGTCAGTGGCAGGAATAGTGCCCCATCATTGGTGTCAGTGGGAGGAATAGTGCCCCATCATTGGTGTCAGTGGGAGGAATGGTGTCCCATCATTGGTGTCAGTGAGGGGTGGAATAGTGCCCCATCATTGGTGTCAGTGGGGGGTGGAATAGTGCCCCATCATTGGTGTCAGTGGGGGGTGGAATAGTGCCCCATCGTTGGTGTCAGTGGGGGGGGGGAATAGTGTCCCATCATTGGTGTCAGTGGGGGGGAGGAATAGTGCCCCATCGTTGGTGTCAGCGGGAGGAATAGTGCCCTATCACTGGTATCAGTGACACCAATGATGGGGCACTATTCCTCCCACTGAGACTTGCTGACTCTGTTCTCGTATGGTGCTGCTGCAGCCAGCATATGTGGTTGCAGCAGCACCTCTACACAGAACACTTACCTGCTGCTCCGGCACTCAATTTTCGCGGGGCCGCTCGGCTCCGCCCCCTCGCCGGTGATTGGCCGCCTGTGTGCCTTTCCTGAGCTACAGTTCTGGCGGCCAATCACCGGTGAGGAGGCGGAGCCGAGCAGCCGCACGAACATCCAGTGGCCGAACTGAAGGAGACGCCGCGCTTCCTGGACCGGATCGTCGTGGGACTGGATCCAGGTAAGAGACATCAGCCCCTGAAAACCCCTGTACTTAATGCCGCAGCCCCCCTAAACATGTGTACCGGCGTATAAGACGACCCCCGACTTTTGAGAAGATTTTCAAGGGTCAAAAAGTCGTCTTATACGCCAGCAAATACGGTATTCGTTTTTCAATGTAAAAGTGAGCAGCCTGATGTAAATGATCCTATCAATATAAGCTGATTTTGTAATGTATGCCCAGACATATTTTCTCATTACATTACTGACTCTTTAATATTTGAAGTGTTGTTCTTTACGGATCCTTCTCACATCGTTGAAAACAATGCTCTCCCTGTGTGTCTGATATCCTAATTCACAATTGTTAAGGGTTATGTGGGTTCCATTGCTGAGCTCCCCTGCCTAAAAATGCTGGTTTCTGGCTGTCACACTGAAGCTTTGGCTTCAGTCACCAAACAGGAACCAATACTGTATCGGTATCAGGATCTCAGACTTTTCTCCAATTGTAATTTGGTGCTTTTTTGTTCCAGGTCAGTGATTCAGAAACTAGCATTTTGAAAGTGGTCACCAATGTCAGCCACCATAATATTTTCATAGCATACACATGCCATACCACATCCCAGTTTCAGGATGTCTGCCGCAGTCCCGCCATAAGTCGCTGATTATCGCCATAAGTTGCTGATATCCGCTATTATTAGTATATAAAAAAAATCCAGTATGTATACCGCCATTTGTAAACGCTATAACATTCACGTAAACCAATACACGTATTCGGATTTTTTTAGCAAAGACATGTCGCAGAATACTTTTTGTCCTAAATTTATGACAAAATTAAATTTTTAATTTTTTTTACTGGATATGTTTTATAGCAAAAAGTCCAAAATATTGTTTAATTTGTCAAAATTATCGGTCTTTTTTTTCATAGCTCAAAACAAAAAAAATGCACAGGCGAACAAATACCCCCGGAAGAAAGCCCAATTCATGGGGAAAAAAAGATGTAAATTTCATTTTGGTGCAGCGTTGCATGACCACGCAATTGTCAGTTAAAGTAACGCAGCACCATAACACAAACCGCTTCTGTAACCGTTTCCTGACCGCCCTATAGCAGAAATACTGCTACAGGGCGGCACGGGTGCGCAAAATCACATATATATATGTGATTTGCACTCCCGTGGCTTTCACGCCCCTCCCAGATAGCATCAGATTGTCCATCAGTACACCGGTAATCACATTTAACCCCTTGATTGCCAGGAACACGCTCATACACAATAAACCTCCATTGCTAATATAGTGTCTGAACAGATCAATATCTTTGATCATATCAGAACTATACCAGCGTTAACATTAGTATAGTGTCCCTAAAAATGCAGCGTTAGCGGGATCAGTCCCAGGACCTGCCAGCACCTGCATTTAGCCCCTACACTTACCCCCCCCCCCCCTTCTCCCTCAGCAAGTGCAGTTTCAGTAGGTTACTGTCACTTGATACATTGCACACAAAACTGCAGTTGGCAGAATCAGGCCTGATTTCTGTTAGCACTTGCCGGTAACTTTAAATGACTCTCATATGCAACAGAGTGCCAGTACTTGTGCTACGCTACCTTTTGGTGAACTGGTTGAACACCAGCGGCCTCGTACATCCTGGTCTTTCACATACCAGCACTGCAGTATCACTTGGTGATGTGGTGAGTCCCATAAGTGCAGTACAAGCGGTGAAGTGGCGAGCACAGGTATTGTCCTGCAACCACCAAGAATTTGCACACAGGCCCGTAGAGCTCCTAGTATCCTTCCAGATGTGCTTGCAAATCCGATTGGCAGCCCACAAATTCTGCAGCACCCGTATTTCCCCCATCCACTGCCCAACCCGGAATTCAGGTGGAAACAGCACATTTTACTACTCCCCTTGATTTTTTGGAGATGTTTTTCATGGAAAATCTGTATGAATTGATTGTGGATCAAAGCATTTTATATGCACAACAATTTATTGCCACCAACCCAAATTCAAAGCTTGCCAGACCATGACTATGCCAAACAGGCATAGATATGAGAGTATAATGAGTTTTATGTCGTCCTCGAGGTGACCCTGAATTTGACTGGCTCCACAAAATGCAGCCCCTCATAAATCACCTTAACCAAACATTTGCAGATGTCTATACTCCCCAGCAAAAAATCTGCATTGATATGTCCCTCATTAATTTTTCTGGCCGCCTTTTATTCAAACAATTTCTTCCCCGCAAACGTGCCAGATATGGGGTCAAGATGTAGAAGACCTGTGAGAGGGCAACAGGCTATACTTATATGTTTCGGATTTACGAGGGAAAAGATAGTCACGTGGAGCCCCCCGGATGCCTAGACTATATGGGAAGCAGTATGAGGAAAGACAAAACGGAGCAGTGGCAAGATAGTTTGGGACTTGGTGTCATCCCTTTTTCACATGGGGTACCACTTATACGTGGACAATTTTTATTCAAGCGTGCCACTATTTAGACATTTGTACAGTCTTGGAACTGGCACATGTGGCACCGTGCAACCTAATGTGTGCCCACCATTAGAAGTGGGTGGATGCAGGGAGGTATATTCTAATGGTGGGTATAACACACACTTTTTCTGGCAGAGATTTCTTCTCTTTTTTTCATTCAGCCCACAGGATGCATACAAAAAAAAAAAGAACATAGCAAATATTCCTAACAAGGACCAGTGACGTACTGGTACATATGGTTATACATACCTACCTACAGCTGCAGGCATCATCTTGGTATAATTTTTTTCAGTCGGCAATTAGCTTTCATGTAAAAGCAATCCTAGTTGCTAATTAGCTGCAGGATTGCTTTTACAAGCAGTGGGAGATGATGCCCCCTCCCCCGCTACCTTACACGACCTTCTCGGGCAGTCCCGTGACATTGGGAGAACCTGAGAATGCAGCCTGTGTTTCTGCCAGCTGACCATAGAGCTGATTGGAGACCAGAATGGTGCCAATCATCTCTATAGCCTAAGAAATTGGAAGATACGAGCATTTCATCACTTCATTTTCGCAGGATATAAACAGCGCAATTTGTAAATTGAGAAAGCATCTGATCACACCGATTTTGGATTGATTAGATAATGTAAGGGCAGAGGAGATATCTAGAGTCTGATGGACCCCAGATTTCTCAAAAAAGAATATATGACAATGCCCATTGAAGTTATAGGGGATATTTGCATTCCCTGTGATAGCATTAAAAGAGATTACAGTTACTACCTTTTGTACCACTAGCCCCTCCCTCCTAGATTGCAAGCTCCAAGGAGCAGGGCCCTCCTTTCCTCTTGTATTGAACTGTATTGTTGCTGTATTGTCTCCCGTTCTATTGTAAAGCACTGAGCAAACTGTTGGCGCTATATAAATCCTGTATAATAATAATAATGATAATAATAATAATTAAAAAACAAAATCACCCTCGCTCCCCCTCAGCGTTGACCCTGTGCTGGTATGTAAACAGTGGTTGAGCCATGCATGCGAGGTATCGCCGTGAAAGTCAGATCAAGGGCAGTAATTCTAACACTAGATCTCCTAAAATCTGAAATGGTAGCTTGTAAAGGCTTTTAAAATGTTGCCTATGGATATTAAAAACGTATGCAGTTTGTCACCATTGCACGGGGCATGCGTAGTTTTAAAGCATGTCATGTTTGGTATCTGTTTACTCGGCATACCATCATCTTTTATATTTTACCAAATAATTGGCCAATATATTGTGTTTTTGTGCTTTAAAAGTAAAAAAAAGTGTATTTTTTGTAAAAAATTGCATTTGAAAAATCGCTGCGCGAGTAATATGTGACATAAAAAATTGCAGCACCCACCATTTTATTCACTAGGGTGTCTGCTTTAAAAATGTATATAATGTTTGGGGTTTAAATTAATTTCCTAGCAAAAAATACTGACATTTTTCATGTGAACAATGTTGGGAATGCAACAGCATGTACTATAATGTACTATATATAGTATTGTGTGTTAATATCACTTGACCAGTAGATGGCACTATACACTAAAGGTTACTAGTTGTGTATATGTGAAAACATGTTGGTTCCTCTCTCTCTTCAGGAAGTAATGTGTCTGTAATCTGTCTGCTGAGAAATGTGCTCTGTATGTTTGCAACTTAAGCCACACAAGTAAAGTCTGAATTCTGCTATCACTACCAGTGTCTTCTATAACACATAACCAACAAACAAAAAGTGTCAGAAAATGCTTGGTCTTCGGGAGGTTTGAAAAGTGAGTGATGTGTGGCATAAACTTCTAATGCTGGGCATAAAATACCCCCACTCCCCAAAACGATCCCTTTTTGGAAAGTAGACACCACAAACTATTTGCTGAGAGGCATGTTGAATTAATACAAGAATGTATTATTTTACCACACGTTTTTGGAAAATGACATTTTTTTTTGTACATAAAATTGTCACTTAACCACTTCCCGACCGGCTGTTGTATATAAACGGCCAGACGGTGGCAGTGCAGGGTCAGGTGGCCGTTTATAAACGGCCTCCCTGCACCCTGCTTGTGCGCAGTTCCTGGGAGCATGCAGCACCGCACACAGCGAAACACCGATCTTCGGACAATCAGTGATCACATGCAAAGTAGTAAGCAAGATGTCACTTGTGACATCATTGCTTACTACGTGTGAAATCTATGAATGATCACAGAGGTCACATGGTACAAGGCTATTCACAACAGCCTTGTACCATGTGACAAGCTGTGACCGATCACAGCTCACTCAGTACTTCTCAATGACTGCAAGAATGCAGACAGAGAGAAAGAGAAATGATTGCTTTTACATCCTATATGGGTGTAAAAGCAATCAGTGTAAAAAAAAGAAAAAAACATCTTAATCACTCCCCACAAGTAGTACAGTGTCACCATGGTGACACTGTATTGCTAGGGTGACAGTATGTAAAAAAATAATAATAATAATAATATAAAAAAATAAAATAAAAATGTAAAAAAAAAAGTTTAAAAATCATAATTTTAGTTATAAACTAATTTGGATTTTTTTTGGACTTTTTCATTTACATAGTAAAAAAATAAAAATCCCAGTGGTGAATAAATACCACCAAAATAAAGCTTTATCTGTCTAAAAAAAATGGTAAAAAATTCATTTGGGTACAGTGTTGCATGAGCGCGCAATTGTCATTCAAAGTGTGATAGCGCTGAAAGCTGAAAATTGCCCTGGTCAGGAAGGGAGTTAAAGTGTCTGGTCTGAAAGTGGTTAAATAATTTATTGCTCACACATGCCATTGGTATATGTGGAATTACTCCCCAAAATACATTCTGCTACTTCTCCTGAGTATGGGGATACCACATGTGAGAGATGTTTTGTCAGTCTAGCCAAGTACAGGACCCCAAAATCCAATGGCCACAAAAATGTTTTTGGAATTTTCAAGAAACTTGTGGAAAAAAAAAAATCTTCCATGGACTCAATATGCCTCTCAGCAGATAGCTTAGGGTGTCATTTGGGGGTGTTTGTACTATCCTGGTATTTTAGCACCTCAAGAAATGTGATGGGCAGTCAGAAAGTAAAATCTGTGTAAATTCCATTATCTATACCATAGTTTGAAGATGCTAGAACTTTCACACAAAGCAATCAATATACACTTATTGGGATTTTTTAACTAAACATGTAGCAGAATACATTTTGGCCTAAATTTATGATGAAATTTTAGTTTTTTGGATATTTTTTTTGACAGAAATGAGAAAATAGTTTAAAAAAAAAATGTTTTTCTCGAACTTTTTTTGTTTATAGAGTAAAAAATAAAAAGCGCACAGGTGATCAAATACCACCACAAGAAAGCTCTATTTGTGTGAAAAAAGGACACACATTTAATTTATGTATCGTATTGCATGACCGCGCAATTGTCAGTTAAACTAGTGCAGCGCTGTATAGCAAAAAAAATGGTGTAAATTGCAGTATCTATACCATAGTTTGTAGACGCTATAACTTTCACACAAATCAATATACACTTATTGGGATTTTGTTTACCAAAAGCATGTAGCAGAATACATTTTGGCTCAAATTTATAACTAACTTTGAGTTTTTCTATATATATTTTATAGCTGAAAGTAAAAAAAATAGTTTTTCTTCAAAATTTTTTTTTTTTTTTGTTTATAGCACGAAAAATAAAAAGCGCACAGGTGATCAAATACCACTGAAAGAAAGCTCAATTTGTGTGAAAAAAAGGATGTAAATTTCGTTTGGGTGCAGCATTGCATGACCGCGCAATTACCAGTTGAATTAGTGTAGCGCCGAGTAGCAAAAAGAGGCCTGGTCATTAAGGGGGGTAAATCCTCAGGAGGGCAAGTGGTTAAACAGCAAATGGAAGTAAGGGGGAGCTGGTTTTAAGGCCCCCCCCCGCACTCATGGGATTGTGACAGCTGAGGTGGGGCAGTTTTAAGGCCCCCCTGCCCCTTCTTTCTCCTCAGGCACCCGGGAGGTCAAGAGGTCAGATCACACCTGGTCCAGCTGTGGGAAATCTGCCCGGTAACATTCCCTGTCAGGTAGCACAAGTGTGATCTGCCCAGAGATAGGAGAGGTCAGCTGACCCTGGGAAACTTGCTGGAAGGTCACATGACCTTTAACGTAGGGTCAGCTGACCTTTTGAAACCTTCCAGAAGGGGCTTAACTCCCTATAGAAAGGGGCTCCGTGAGGGGCTCCGAGCCAGTCCTTAGACCCCTGTCTGACAGCTCCCCCCCCCTTGTCACGGCCATATTATTACGTGGTTTGGTCACCTTTCTACAAAGGGGGGCAGTTGATTTCATTGTATTTGGATATATTTTCACCCCGAGTCGTAGTGGCTGGGTTGTTGTCAATGGTTGATGTTATTGATAGTAAGTTTAACCATTAGCCGCCTGGCCAATGGCCGTTTGGCGGCTTTAAAAGCGCTGCTGCACTCCGGGTGCATGCCATTTGGTGTGCTCCCGCACATGCGCAGTTTGCGCTAATGCAGAGCGGCGCAGCAGCGCGATCTGTCACCGGCCGCGTACCTCGGACACGGCCGATGACAGATCTGAGTACCGGCCCCCGTTGCCGGTACCATGTGACCTGCTGTGACCAATCACAGCAGGTCACATGACAGTTGTATACAATGGATGGCTTCATTCATGCCATTCATTGTATACTAGTGCCTAGCTGTGAATGGTCACAGCTAATCACATGCACATGTCATGTGATTAGCTGTGACCAAATCACAGCTAAGCACAAAAAAAAAAAAAAAAGCTGAATGAATCGATTTCATTCAGGTAAATGCTTGCTTATAGCAAAGTAATTCTTTGCTATAAGCAAATTGTGTAAAAAAAAAAAAAAAATACTGATCACTTCCCCAAAGTAGTACAATGTTACTATGGTAACATTGTACTACTTTGGTCATAGTAAAATATGAAAAATAAAATCTTAAAAAAAATAAACAAAATGTAATAAAAAATTAAAAATAATAAAAAAATAAAAAAAAATAAAAATATATATATATATATATTTTTTTCATACTGTCACCAGTCAGTGTCCCTGTTCACCGCCATGCCAGTTATATGATGACACTGTACTGCACTGGTGACAGTATGTAAAAAAAAAAATAGTGAAAATAATTTTTTTAATTTTTTAATTTTCTGAAAAATGATGACAAAAAAAATACAACTTCAAAAAACTCGCCATGCCTCTTATGAAGTACGTCGGACTGTCTACTCTGCAAAAAGGGGTCATTTGGGGGATATCTGTACTGTTCTGACATTCTTGGACCTCAAGAAATTAGATTGGCTGTCAGTACTTCAGGATTCATCAATATTCAGATCTATACCATAGTTTGTGAACTCTATAACTTTCCTACAAACTAAATAATACATCCTAATTTGGGTTATTTTCACCAAAGACATGTAGCAGAATACATCTCGGCCTAAATTTATGAAGAACAATTATTTATTTGTAAACTTTTATAACAGAAACAAAGAAAAACGTGTTTTTTTTTCAAGATTTTTGGTTTTTTTTGTTAATTTAGCAAAAAATAAAAACCCCAGCGGTGATTAAATACCACCAAAAGAAAGCTCTAGTTGTGTGAAGAAAATGATAAAATTTTAGTTTGGGTACAATGTTGTATGACCGCGCAATTGTCATTCAAAGTGTGAGAGCGCTGAAACGTGAAAAATGGCCTGGGCAGGAAGGTGTAAAATTGCACGGTATTGAAATGGTTAACCACTAGCCTTCTGCGCACTAAGGCTAGCCATACATTGTACACTTTTCTTGAGAATTTTGCTTTAGATTTACCAAAAACCATATGATATGAGATCAAACCTACAAAAACACTTTAAATTTTATCCAATTAGGCAGGCTCCTGCACTACATAATTGAAGGTAAATCTAAAAGAAATTAGGCAGAAGTTGGACAGAAAATTGTATAGTGTATGGCCAGCCTTATACCCCCTTCCTGCCAGGCCAATTTTCAGCTTTCAGCGCTGTCGCACTTTGACAATTGTGCGGTCAAGCAACACTGTACCCATATGAAATTTTTATCATTTTTTGTGACAGATAGAGCTTTATTTTGGTGGTATTTAATCACCTTGGGGTTTTTTATTTTTTCTTAAACAAACCAAAAACCACTGAAAATTTTGAAAAAAAAAAGTGTTTTCTTAGTTTTTGTTATAAAATTTTGTAAATAAGTGCTTTTTCTCCTTCACTGATGTTCGGTAATGAGGCTGCAGTGATGGGCATTGATAGGCTGCACTGATGGACACTGATAGGTGGCACTGATGAGGATGCACTGGTAGGTGGCACTGATGGGCATTGACAGGCATCACTGATGAGCACTGAAAGGCAGTACTCATATATGGCACTGATATGCGGCACTTATAGGTGGCACTGATAGGTGGCACTGACTGGCACTCATAGGCGGCACTGACTGGCACTGTTAGGTGGTACTGACTGGCACTGATAGGCGGCACTGATAGGCAGCACTGACGGGCACAGATAGGCGGTACTGATGCACACTGATAGGCAGCACTGACTGGCACTGATAGGCGGCACTGATTGGCAGCACTGATAGGTGGCACTGACTGGCACTGAAAGGCAGCTCAGATGGGCACTTATATGTGGCATTGATGTGCACTGGTAGGCACTGATAAGTGGCATTGATGTGGCACTGATTGGCACTGGCAGGTGGCATGGATGAGCACTGACAGCTGGCACTGATGGACACTGACAGGTGGCACTGCTGGGGCTACACAGATCATCAGTGCTCTGATGATCAGTGTAGATGTCCCCTCTGAGTAATGCCGATTACCGGCTCTCCTCTCGAGCTTTCAGCGTGACAGCTCGTGAGGAGAGAAATGCCGATAACCGGCATTTCCCTATTTACATGTGGTCAGCTGTGATTGGACACAGCTGATCACATGACTGAGCTGACATCTTTGGCTCTTTCCGTGGATCGGTGATCTGCTGTGTCCGAGGGACATAGAGCACCGCCGATCGCCGCACTGCACGCTCCCAGAGCCACGCATGCGCGGTTAGAATGGGACAACGGCATATGACGTCCTCCCAGAAAGAGAGAACCGCCTTGCGCCCGTCATTGTACTATATGGCGGGTGGGAGGTGGTTAAATGGTTATTGATAACGTGATGTAAGGGGTCACATATTTATAGCAGTAATAAAGAGGCCGCGGCCAATTAACCTCCAATGCTGTTTGTGTTGATTTCATTCATTTCAGACATGCCGGCTACAATCCCATAATAGTACAAAGCCACTAAGTGCTCCATCTAATGACTAATCTACACGTCTTCCATATATAATAAAATAACAAACACATGACAGAGCAAAGCATGTAATATTGTCAATGTCTTAGGGAATGTGACTCCCAATGTATACACTGCAAGAACAAACTCCTAATATGCCCACCAAACACATACTGTGCATTCTCTGTATGGGGAAATGACTGGGATGACATTGCAAAGGAAAGAAAATGAACAAAGTCTTACTCAGATTATGGTATGTGGTGGTATTACATTGACACTCTCCTGATGGCGAGCATTCTTCATCTGTGGCACATTCTAACACACAGATAGGAGTAGCTGCAGAAGACACAGCAGGAAAATATCTGCTTAAAATGACATCCTACAATGATCAGACTCAGAAAGTACACTTTAGACTGATATGAAAATACTTACATGTGCAACAGGATAGGTCTTTGTTGTAGTATAGGCCCTCTGGACAGCAGGAGGTGTGATCAGGGCATGTTGTATTTTTATATGGAATACAGGACATAAAGCCATCATTACATGAACATCCATTATCAGGAAAACAGCTCCCGTAACATGGGTCAGAGTCACAAAGAGTCATATTCTCGTATTTGGCTGAAAAGAAAACAAAAAGATGTTAGAAACCAGGAGCTTTTGTAATTAGACAATTTTCAGATCAAATCACATGGCACAAAAACATCTGCAATATCACTACAACCGGCAACAGTATTACTAAAACTGCCCATAAACTTTTGCAAACAGTAGAAAAATCTTTTGTTCAACAATCGTATTAATTCCTTTGGTGATTGCAATGACTTTACAAGTCCTAATGTAAAATGTCCCTTTACCATGAGAACGCTCCCAACTGACAACTAGGAATGTGCAATTGTGTGTGTTCCTGGCTGTCAGACCCGCTGTCAATAAGAAAAATGAGTCCGAGCGTTATTGTCCAATCAACTGACGCACACCAATGATGCCAAACTTGGTCTGGGTGTCAAAAAAGTAACCACGCTCTATATATATATATATATATATATATATATATACACAGTATATACAGGTGATACTCGAAAAATTAGAGTATCATGCAAAAGGTCATTTATTTCAGTAATGCAACTTAAAAGGTGAAACTAATATATGAGATAGACTCGTTACATGCAAAGCAAGATAGTTCAAGCCGTGATTTGTCATAATTGTGATGATTATGGCTTACAGCTCATGAAAACCCCAAATCCACAATCTCAGAAAATTAGAATATTGTGAAAAGGTGCAATATTCTAGGCTCAAAGTGTCCCACTCTAATCAGCTAATTAAGCCATAACACCTGCAAAGGGTTCCTGAGCTTTTAAATGATCTCTCAGTCTGGTTCAGTAGCAATCACAATCATGGGAAAGACTGCTGACCTGACAGTTGTGCAGAAAACCACCATTGACACCCTCCATAAGGAGGGAATGCCTCAAAAGGTAATTGCAAAAGAAGTTGGATGTTCCCAAAGTGCTGTATCAAAACACATTAATAGAAAGTTATGTGGAAGGGAAAAGTGTGGAAGAAAAAGGTGCACAAGCAGCAGAGATGACCGCAGCCTGGAGAGGATTGTCAGGAAAAGGCCATTCAAAAGTGTTGGGGACTTTCACAAGGAGTGGACTGAGGCTGGAGTCAGTGCATCAAGAGCCACCACACACAGACGGATCCTGGACATGGGCTTCAATTGTCGTATTTCTCTTGTCAACCCGCTCCTGAACAACAAACAACATCAGAAGCGTCTTACCTTTCTTACCTAAAGAAAAACAGACCTGGCCTGTTGCTCAGTGGTCCAAAGTTCTCTTTTCTGATGAGAGCAATTTTTGCATCTCATTTGGAAACCAAGGACCCAGAGTATGGAGGAAGAATGGAGAGGCACACACTGCAAGATGGTCGAAGTCCAGTGTGAAGTTTCCACAGTCTGTGTTGATTTGGGGAGCCATGTCATCTGCTGGTGTTGGTCCACTGTGCTTCATTAAGTCCAGGGTCAACGCAGCCGTCTACCAGGAGATTTAGGAGCACTTCATGCTTCCTTCCGCAGACGAGCTTTATGGGGATGCTGACTTCATTTTCCAACAGGACTTGGCACCTGCCCACACTGCCAAAAGCACCAAAACCTGGTTCAATGAACGTGGGATTACTGTGCTTGATTGGCCAGCAAACTCGTGTGAGATGGGGAAACAGCTTTCATTGTTTAAACACTGATTAAAGTAAATTAAAAGCGTTCTGACTGACATTCTGCAGTTTAGCCACAAGATGTTACTGTTTCTAACACAGCTTCAGACTGCATAGTTATTTCTATATTCAATAAGGGGTGGGGTTTTCTAAAGGAGAAGTGAACAGGAAGAGAAAAGGAGAAGCCATACTGGAGAGAGAGAGAAGAAGGCTGAGTGATGGGATAATCCATTGCCATCCAGCTGTGGAGACTGCCCTCCGTAATCAGAAATCCCATTGAATGAAGCTGATTGTGTTCAAGACGCTAATCCTGTTCAAAGAGGGGAAGATTTGCTGCCAGGAAGCTGATGAGGACAGAGGAGCAAAGCAACATACATTGCTGATAATATTGCATGCTCAGTGGAGAGACATTGTTTTGTTCAGAGTCACCAGCGGATGAAAAGCAGACCCGGGTCGGTAAGATTGTGTACGCACCTCATTTCAGTGTTGGCGCCTATAAGACTGAGACAGGCCTATAGTTAGTTAGTTAGGGTCTCTGTTTGTGTCAGGCCACAAGTGTTATTACTGATCATTAGAAGGATTCCACAACTTAAAGTGACATTTCACATTGGAGAACCAATAAAATCCTACAAACTCAAGCCAGACTGGCATTTTGCTCAGAAGAAATACTCAGACACGTGCTACAGAACCAGTTATGGGAGAGGGAATACTGTAGATTTGTGTAAGATTGTAAGCTGTTGTGCTGCACTGCAGGCTAGCCCATACCATACACCCATACACTGTTCCTGCTCTTTTAGGGTAATAACAGGTAAGGTGTGGCAGCTTAGTTGTGCCCACCAGTAGGTAAATTACTAAACTTTCTACCTTCATCCATCAGAAGGCGCCGTGCTGTGCAACACAAGGGTCTCAGCCTTTGGGCTGGGTGTATGTAAATTTATTGTATGTTCCCAGCATTTGTGGTTGTGTTTATTTGCCACATCTAAGTAAAATTCTGTTGTGGCAAAAGCTGGTGTGGGATTGCTTTCCTCGTTTGTGACTTCACTGTATCCTGGGGAGCCCACCCCGGTACACGGCTTACACTCGCCTGACCTGAACCCCATAGAGAATCTATGGGGCATTGCGAAGAGAAAGATGAGAGACATGAGACCGAACAATGCAGAAGAGCTGAAGACCGCTATTGAAGCATCCTGGTCTTCCATAACACCTCAGCAGTGCCACAGGCTGATAGCTTCCATGCCACACTGCATTGAGGCAGTAATTGCTGCAAAAAGGGCCCAAACCAAGTACTGAGTACATATGCATGCTTATACTTTTCAGAGGTCCGATATTGTTCTATGTACAATCCTTGTTTTATTGATTGCATGTAATATTCTAATTTTCTGAGATTGTGGATTTGGGGTTTTCATGAGCTGTAAGCCATAATCATCACAATTATGACAAATCACGGCTTGAACTATCTTGCTTTGCATGTAATGAGTCTATCTCATATATTAGTTTCATCTTTTAAGTTGCATTACTAAAATAAATGAACTTTTGCACAATATTCTAATTTTTCGAGTTTCACCTGTATATATACAGTATATTCCATCACTTTTAGGCACCCAAAACTTTGTGCAGACCAGAAAGTGGAGATCAGAAAGCTGAGGATGGACCTTGGTTGGGGTTTAGGGTCATGTGACCACCATGACGCGCCGTCACGGCGGTCACATGATCGGGAAAAATCCCGATCGAAAGAGGAGATTGGGACCTTTCCGTGAGTACCGGACATGTGTGCTGGGAGTGTACAGGGCACACGCTCTCGGCACATATGTCCTTTTCTAATTGCACGCAAATGTGCGGCCCCTCTGTGTCTAGTCCCACAGGCTGGGAGGCCGCACACAGTGGGGAGCTGGCTGTGAAGGCGCAAGGAGTTACAGCTGTCTTCCCACAGTAAACAAGCCGGCACTCAGGACCCAAAGACCACCAAAGGATCAGCCCAGGTCTACATAGACAATTTTTTTTTTTTGGATGTACATACACTTTCATTTCACTGATATCCCCTTTCACATATCCCTAACACTTGGATTCACACTTAACCTGACCCTCACCCTCAACTTAATACATAACCTATCCCCTAAAATGAACTGACAGAAGTTTTAATTCTTTGTTTAAAAATTGGGCTGTCAGAAAGGCAGAGTCAATTTTATTACAGGCATCTAATTCTTTACCCGTCTTTTCTGACAGCATCATTTTAAGCCCCTGGCCACTGATCCTAATACTATTTGTGCTTTAACCCCTTCCCGCCCCCTCAGATGAGTGGTAACATGTGAACAGCAGAGGCACCAGCCATTGATTTATACAGAGTCAAAATCTGACAGCTGTTCGCATCCAGTGTGTGCAGGCAGTGTTTACAACCACTGGAAAATCTACTGATTCTTCCTGGCGGCTGACCCTGACCACTGCTCTTCAACTGTCTGAATGTACTCTTATAGACAGTGCACTTGTGACATGCAGGATTGGTGAATATGTTAAAGAAATTATACACTGTATCCCTTTGGTGAAAAGAAGCAAAATAGATTTATGAGTACATATACATACACGACTACTGCAACTCCCTCCTGACTACTGCAACTCCCTCCTCACCGGCCTACCCCAGTGCAGGCTCTCCCCGCTTCAGACCATCCTGAACTCAGCGGCCAGACTCATCCACCTCACCAGCCGCTCCACCTCTGCCACCCCCCTCTGCCTCTCCCTCCACTGGCTCCCCATTGCCCAACGCATTAAATTCAAATTGCTCACCCTGACCTATAAGGCCATTCACAACACTGCCCCTAACTACCTCACCGATCTGATCCCCAGGTACCACCCTACCCGTACCCTTCGCTCTTCACAGGACCTTCTTCTATCTTGCTCCCTGGTCTCCTCCTCCCACGCACGACTGCAAGACTTCTCCAGGTCCTCCCCCATCCTCTGGAACTCACTACCCCAATCCATCAGACTGTCACCGTCCCTCCTCACCTTCAGGCGCTCCCTGAAAACCCACCTCTTCAGGGAAGCCTACCCTACCCTCACCTAACAGCCGCTGCCCTTCCCTCCTCCTACCACTCCATCCCCCACAGCCGTTTCCTCCTGTGCCTCTACCCCCTCCCTCCTAGATTGTAAGCTCGAAAGAGTAGGGCCCTCTAACCCCTTGTGTACTGTTTGATGTTACTGTTCTGTTTCATGTATTGTCCCCCCCTATTGTACAGCGCTGAGCAAACCCTTTGGCGCTATATAAACTCGATAAATAAATAAATAAATAATATTTGTAATGCAAAGGAGACGTTGTGTCAAATGTTTTAAAAGCTGGCCTTACATTTTTTTATTTATTTTTTTCAGTCAGCTAATGGACTGAATGAAAAAAAACAAAACATATTCCTCCATGTACACAAATGGATGGATGGAACAATTCTCCCTGCTGGGACATTGGTGTCCTTTTATCATGCAGTGGTAAATGACCGCTGCTCAGTTTTCCGGCATTCTCAGAGAAGACAGTTCTCCTCTGAATGCCTTTTTTATGAAGTGGTGTAGATCAGTTCTCCGAAAGAAGGGAGAATCAATCTACAAACGCTTTCAACGCTGGAAAACGGCTGCTTTTACTATAATCTCATGAGATTACAGTAAGAGATCAGTCAAACACCGTTTACTAAGCAGCGGTAAATTACCGCTGCTTCGTTTGTGATTCCCTCGATTCTCCAGCTCTGAGCTGGAGAATCTGGAGGGAGAACACAGATCGCCAGTGAAGGGCTCAGATCGCTCCTTCATATACTGGCCATCTGTGTGCTGAGATGATCAGCAATCCTCAGGATCGCCGCTGATCTGTTTCATAAAAAGACACCATTGTGTTGTGACAGCAGCACCCACCACTGTCAGAATACACAGATCTGCAGCTGATTGGCTGTAGCTGCTGATCAATAAAACTATTTTCCAACATGTTCCTTGGAATTTTGTTGAGTAGAGACAGCCACACAGTGATCAATACTTGGCCATTCTGATGAACATGCCAAATTTTGATCAGTATTCTGACTCAGATTGTTGTGATAGCAATTTATCCCTTGTGAGACCTCTCTGCCTAGCCTGTATAAGCAGATATAATCACTGCGGGCAATCCTTATCAGATGCTGAACTCACCAATACTGTGTTCATCCAGAAGTTGCTTTATTCTGTATGTGTGACAACAGGATACAGCAGAATGAATGGTTTCCAGTATTATGCGGTCAAAAGATGATACTTTCTGTAGCGTACTATGCAGAATACATGTGTCCCTGTTACATGTGGACTGTTAGCTGCATCCATGAGACAGGAAGTGCTGTACTCATAAAGAAGGGAGGAGCTTCATATGCAAAGGAATTGTGTCATAGATCTCAGGGAGGTAATATGAAAACAAGTGCATTACCAAATAAGGCCACTGGTGGCAGCATTACTAACTATAGAAATGTCCATAGGAAATGGTACAAAGAATAAACTATATGAATTCTCATGTACATTAACATAAATATTAACTGTGTAACAGCATAATTAGTGTAGGGTTAGCTTAAGTGTCACACCGGTGTGATTTGCGAAATGAAATCACACTTGAAATTGCATCTTATGAATGTGAATGTGAATGTCTTAACATGTGCGATTTGCTGCAGCTCGATTTCTAAAGTAGTTCGTACATTACTTTTTCTGCAGTTTTGTTGCGATAGTCTTCAGAAATCACACCTGAAATCACGCTGAAATTACACACAAATCACGTGATTTTTAATCGCAGAGGTGTGACCACTGACTTAGGCTTTAGCATTGATTTATGGTTGTTCCTTTTCTGGGTTATGACACTGCTTGATTTGGTTGTGTAAGGCTTGGTTCACACCTATGCAGTTTGCTTTTGATCTGTTTCCGCAGTACTTTTTGGGGTGTGTTTTGCATTTTTGCACACGCATTTTGGTGAGTTTTTATGCATTTTTTGTGCTTTTTTTGCCAATTTGTTGTTGGGCAGATTAAAGAACACAAAATAAATAAAAAATGCATGAAACATGCACTACATATTTTTCTGCAGTGTCTCCATTGAAGTCTATTGAACCTGACCCTTTTCAAAAACGCAGTAACTGAAAAATGCATAGATGTGACCGTGTCCCATAGGAAACCATGTTAAATGGACTGTAGTGTGTTCCTGCAAAAAGCAACAAAAAAAGTATAGGTGTGAGCCAGGCCTTAGACCTTCGGGATTGCTAATCATTGGAACTGAAATTAGAATTGTGATGAACAATGAATGCTGATGTGAAAATGCTGTTTTTTTCATATGTATATTTGAGACATCTGGAGAGAAGGTGTAGCAGTCTAGTGATCTGCAGAGTGGAGGAGGTGTGCTTTTTCAGCAGAAATATTATTGTGTTTGTGTTGAGTATTTGTAGTTTAACCCTTAAGTGACTGAGTTGATGAATAAGTGATGATGCTGATTCTTCACAGTCTGGCTATGAACAGCAGTCAGATTTCATCATCTATAAATCTGTGTAATACTGTATGTAATATTGATTCATTTAATGTTAAGGCTTATCATGCAGTTTTCCTGTCTTTGTAAAACATGTAGTGCACTTACGGTCTGCAAGATCTATACACTGAGCACCTAGAAAAGGGAAAAAAAGGAGGAAGAGTCAAAGGCTGTATTGTAAAGTGATGTATACAATAAACTATACATATATAAGTACATATATACACTGACACACACACACTTTGTATATTTGTGGCTGTATTTGTGCTGCTGTCGTTATAGTACTTTGACAGCCAGTTCCACCAGCTGTCAAAATATCTGGGCAGCAGCTGCCTATGGGTGGATGCAGTTGCTGTTCCGCTGTCAATTTTCTGCCCAGCTCCTTTAATTTTCAATCAATGGATGTCAGGCAGGAGGAGGCTGAAGGGGCATTCACTGATTGAATTTTGATGCTTCATCAGGAACCAGCTGAAATCAGTGTATGGTCAGCTTAAAGTGGAAGCTCAGTCACACACTAGCTATACTTAAATCTACTCCCACTCTCATTCTAAGCCTATTCTATGTACCCTGTAAAGGAAAGATCTGTATACTACTTATGCTGAAGTTACTCTGGGCCCCTCACATGATCTCAGTGTCGACCTTAGTGAAGAAGGTCACAAAACAGCTGCAGAGCCTGGGCGTTAACGTCACCCATAGGCTTACTATGAGGCATTTGTTGTCAGCTGCCCCTCCTCTACACTGAAGTCGGTGCTATGACCGATCATGTGACTGGACCGAAGTGCCCTCAGAATAGGTAAGTACCTGCCTGGAATTTGCATGTTCTCCTAGTGCCTGCGTGGGTTTCCTCTGGGTTTTCCAGTTTCCTCCCACATGCCAAAGACATGCTGGTAGGTTAATAGACTCCTGTCTAAAATTGCCCCTAGTATGTGTATGAATGTGAGTTAAGGACCTTAGATTGTAAGCTCCTTGAGGGCAGGGACCAATGTGAATGTACAATACATATGTAAAATGCTGTGTAAATTGACAGTGCTGTATAAGTACCTGTAATAAATAAATAAATGCACATCTTTCCATAGAATAGAATACAATAGAATAGTATAGAATAGGCTTACAATAGGGGTGGGAGTAGATTTAAGTATAGTTAGATTGTGACTGAACTTCCACTTTGAGCATTTCCTCGTGAGTTAGAAATAGAGCTCAAAAATAAGTGCTGGCCTTATTCTAAAAGGTAAAAATTAACAGAAGAAGACAACCTTAATAAACCTGAAAGATCCAAATTAGTGCTTGCCCACTGGAGGACTAACCCCCCCCCCCCCCATCTTATTCCAAAAATAGTTATTTTGTGGCCATTTATAGAGAATGTCTACTTAGAGAAGTGATCTTCATGTAGCTTAGTGAATAAAGCAAACTGAATACCCAATCATGTGTAAAGGAAGGAAAATACCAGGTTTTCCTTACACAGAGTAGGATATTTGGGGTGAATGCAGTTTCCATTTATTCGCTATGATAAGGGAACATTTACTTTGCCAGGTGCTCTTTTAGTAAAACATCCCATCGGCTGGAATTCAAACATAAAGTAACTGAGGAAATGTTGGCAATACAAATAATGAGTGAGAGTATCGCTGGTCATTTGCATCACTACATAACCATTACATTACAGTCTGTAGACACACAACCTTACGTGTCCAAAGCAACATCCCTCTGCTAATATCACCTCTTTTATACAGAATATTTTTTAGCAAATGACTGATCCCTGTCTTAGAATATTGTGACAATGTGTAATAGTATAAATCCATGTAAAATTACCTTTAGGTAGAGGACTGCATTTTTCTGATAATGGAAAACTTCTGCTTGGTAATTATACAGGGAAATGCCCCTCTTTACTTTGCCACCTATAGCACAGGCCTAGTGTGCCCATTGCTTCCACCTCTTGCACCCAATTTACTTAATGAAGAGACCCGCTGCTGTAACTACTGAATTGCATCATGGGAACAAAAGAGTGCCAATTAGTTCTAGATTCTATAGCTGTAGTGGTGCTTTAATAGGGTGAAATTCAATACATTCTGCACAGTTTCAGCAAAGCTGGAAATACACAAGTTTATATTAAATATTAAAATGATTCTGTATGCGTGAAGAATATACTGAAATTAAATTATCTGTACAGATACAGAAAGTCAAGCTATAATATTCAAAAATACAGTACTAGTGTAGGAATTGTTTAGCATTGACTTATTAATTGCAATTTGCAGCAACTTACCTGCATACTCGATAAGAACAGCCAACGCAATGATAAAGTATATCTTCATTTGTGCAAGTATCGGGTGTGCTCCTGAATATGAGATGAATACCTTATCAGACCAAAACCCAAAAATGCAGAAATCTTCACTTACAGCTGGCTTTATAGATGAGGGGGTGGGAGCAAATGACAAAGTAGGCCAAATTATCAGCGATTGCAAACACTAGTATGATGCAAAAACCCCAGGGCTGTTCTAATTGGCCAGGACTGACTTACATTTTTAACTTGTTTGGTACCCACTTCATGTCAGTCAGGTGTAAATTTCACAATAGTCATCAGCTGGAATGTACAAGGCATACAATTTTTAACATAGGAATGTTACTGTTCAGACGTAGTGTCACTGTTCACACGTCAAAGAGAACTACCTTACCTCCAGGTCATACTGCTAGCATAACCCACACGTTTTACAACATTGTGCTTCTTTGGAAATGTTCTGTATTTTACAAGGTTTTGCATGAAGAATGCATGAAGGTAAAAAAAACCTTCTGTATGCAACAGTGCCCCCAGACCCCTCAACACTTTCCTGAGCCCCATCGAGATCCAGCGATGTGCACAACAGCCTTGGCTGTCCCGGGTCTCTGCCTCCTCATTGGCTGAAACAGCAAGTAGGAGCCACAGTGATTAACGGCCAGTCAGCCAATGAGGAGAGAGAGGGCCAAGCCACGGCTCTGTTTGGGAATGGACACACGGAGCAGCGGGTGCCTCGATAGCAAGCTGCTTGCTGTGGGGGCAGCCGACAGGAGGGAGGGGCAGGAAAGCCTGCAGGGAACCTGAGAAAAGGAGGATCTGGGCTGCTCTGTGCAAAACCACTGCACACAGCAGTGAAGTATAACATGTTTGTTATTCCCCCCCCCAAAAAAAATTAACCTTTAGAATCGCTTTTTCGTATTGAACTGACTGCAATAACCTAAGTCACATCTAAACCCCCAAAAAATACTATATTGCAGCTTACCAGTGATGCTGGCTTCATTATATTCAGCAAGTACAGCAGATACTTGTTGATCTTGTAGTGTGCAACTTTCTGTGGGCTGAAAGGACAGCACAAACATCTTTATATTTCTTGTGTAAACTGCTAGTCTCATCAATCCCCTATGTACTGGAAATGAACAAAGGTTAATGTTTGAAGTCCATCCTGTGTGACAACCACCACCAGAGATACTGTGGAGAAACTATTATAACCACAAATGGACAGAAAACATGTTATCTGCAGGATTGCCAGGTGAAACAAGTCTGAAAAAAAAGAAACTAATACAGCCACCTCATCTGAGGACTGGTATGTTGCAACACATAAACTATATTGCCAAAAGTATTGTGATGCCTACCTTTACATGCACATGAACTTTAATGGCATCCCAGTCTTAGTCCGTAGGGTTCAATATTGAGTTGGACCACCCTTTGCAGCTATAACAGCTTCAACTCTTCTGGGAAGGCTGTCCACAAGGCTTAGGAGTGTGTCTATGGGAATGTTTGACAATTTTCCCAGAAGTGCATTTGTGAGGGCAGGCACTGATGTCGAATGAGAAGCCTGGCTCGCAGTCTCCGCTCTAATTCTGGTGCAATGCTTTCCAGGCTCCTTTGGACAAAAATAATAAATGCACCTGCAAAAAAAGTGCATTTATTATTTTTGTCTAAAAGGTGAACTTATCCTTTAAACCTTCCTAACATTCCTTTCACTCTCCAACACAGTGCTAACACATTGCTAGCTAACACAGCTTATCAGAGACCTGGAGTTAGACTACACCGTTTATTAAACAGCCGCAAAGCTTGACTAGTGCACAAGAGATAGGCTAGTCAAGATCCCTTACATCACCATCTCATTCTCTTACATACCCCCACTATAACCAATCATTAAAGAAAACACCAATTGGAGTAAAATGGCCAACACCGCCTTTTATTAACACTTCAACTGCAATACACAAAGCATTCCTTAAAACAGAAATATATAAGACAAGTTGTTGGTCTTTGAAGGCACCAAAAATGAACCAATATCCACCTACGGAACCAATACTATAACTAGGCCTCCTGCCGCAACGCACCGGCTCGGAGACAAAACATACCATCCGCAGTGTAGAACCACCACCTTCCAGTTAAACCTCGGTTAACTGGAATACCCCCGGGCTCACCTTACCGCCGATGGGTCCCAAACCATTATCTTTTACTTCAAAATAAGTGCCGCCTCCAAATAACAAACAACTCCCACAGCACGCTAGGTAAACCCTTACCCATGCGTGCCCCGCCACACCCGAACGGCCCGCTGTACACCATCCTGCAGACCCAGGGACCACAAATCCGTCCCCACTGTGTTCAGATGCACCCCATCACTACGAAGGTACCACCAAGTATCCACCTCCAACTCCAAATGCCGTACAACCAGCCCCCCATTGCAGATAAAGAACCACCCCACCTCCTTATTAACTTTTATATGGGCCTTGTTAAGCCGCTCCACCGATCTAGCCAAGTGGCAAGAAGTGCAGGCGACCATGTCAGACCACACAACCACCATATCTGGAAATTCCCTCCGTAATCGCAGAAAATCCAACTTGACATCCCAAACCAGCTCCTGCATAGACCGAACCCCCAAATCGTTGCCACCCGCAAACAAAAGCACATCAGGCGGCCGGTCCAGATGAGCAAAACACTGCACCTCAGGGAGCACACGACCCCACAACAAGCCAGGCACTCCAATCCAGCGGACACAGGCCGACTGCCTAGACAACCCCAGCTGCCTGCCATTAGGCCTCACGTCAGCCCGCCTGGCACCCCAAAACTCATAGGAGTGACCAAGGATCCACATAAGGCACACCACACCACCTAAAAAGAAAAAGGACAACAAATACAACCAGAACAACACACCAGAGTGAAAGATAACAACTCCAACCCAGCCAAAGGAAAAAACAAACACTGGACACCCCACCTAGTCCCCCAACAAATGCGGACAAATGTAAAGGCAAAATCTATGCGACTCCCACCGACCAATACGTTTCACCACGTCATCAGCCAAACCCCACCGGGCAGCCTCCGTGGCTGCCCCGATACGAAAGGAATGCGAGGCATACAATGATGCATCCAATCCAGCCGCCGCCAGACACTTCTGAAAAACCGACACAAACTGAAAGCGAGACAAGGGAGACCCATCAGCATGCACAAAAAGGACACTGTCCCCGCTGGATGGCGGGATATAAAACCCTGAACCGCACGCACCGGGCACACAGGAGAAACTGGAAGAGCAAAGAACCGAACCCGCGCGCCACTATTCCGTCTTGGAGCGGCAGATGAGCACCTCAACCCACTCTCCAGTGCACACAACATCATCCACAAACAACCCCCCAAGAACCAATTTAGATGGACTAACAAGTTCGCCTATCCGCAACGCCCCAAAAAAGGCCACCTCAAAGGCCGCCTGAAATAAACCCACCTCATAGCCTGACGAACACAACGACCTCAATTGCTCAAACAGAGTCCCCAATAACGTGAAAGACACCGGCCAACGCGAGTCCCCGCGCTGATGAGCCCTACGATAGCCCTTAAGAGCCTGTTGAACCCAGAAACCAGAGCCACACTCCACCGACCCCGGAAAAAAACCCATATCCCGCGAAACCTGTGGCGTCCGTGAACAATTCCAAATCAAATTTGCTCACCGGGCCAGACATCCACAGAGACCGCCCATTAAAGGAATCTAAAAAACTGTGCCAGATCCTCAAGTCTGCTCGATGCTTCCAAGTCAAGCGAATAAAATGCAAAGGGGAGGTACCCCTGACATTGCAGCCAACAACCGGCAAAACACCTGACCCATCGGCAGGATGCAACAAGCAAAGTTAAGCTTGCCCAACAACGACTGCAAGGCCCGCAGCTGAATCTTACGCTTGCCCAAGACCCCACAGATTTCAATCTGGAGGGCCAACAGCTTGTCCTCAGGCAGACGGCACTCCATAGCACCAGAATCCAAACAATGCCCATGAAAGTAATCACCGAAGCCGGGCCCTCCATCTTCTCCAAAGCCAGCGGAATCCCAAAACACTCATCAATGTGTTGCAAAGTGGCCAACAGAACAGGACACACTTTGTTTCAGGAATGGACTCGCCAATAGTGGTGGGACTCACCTGCCTTGTGGGTTGCAGTACCAGGACTGGCCAGCGGGTGCTCTCAGCAACCAGAGGCTCACTCCTGCAGTCAGCCAAAACACCTGAGGCTGATTGCAGGAGGTGCATATAAGGAATGGCCAGACTTGCAATCAGGGCCTTGGTGTATGTTTTCCCAAGAGCCCCTGTACCTGCATCCTGTTGGCTTCCTGTCTGATCCTGCTTGATCCCTGACTCTGATTGAACTCTGCCTGTCCTGACCTCTGCTATTCCTGACCACTCTCCAGTCTGCTCCTTTGGTACCTTGTCTGCCTGATTGTTCCTGACCCGGCCCATCTGACTATGCTCTGCCTGCTCCTTTGTACCTTGCCTGCCCGTTTGCTACCTACCCGGCCTGCCCGACTACGCTTAGTATTGTTCTTTTGTTATCTGTTGGGGGTTTTGATTTGGTTTGTTTGCACTGTGTTTATGTTTAGTCTTGCACTGCATTTATGTATTGTTTAGTCTTAAATAAATTATATTGTTTATACTATATGTGAAGCCTGCGTTTCCCTGTGTCAGTCCACACACCTCTGGTCATACCCGGAGCCCTGACACGTTGAAAGCTGGCGGACCCACACAGAGAAAATCATCCAAATAATGGATAACGGAATTAACCCCCGAGACATCTCACACCACCCACTCTACAAAAGAACTGAACGTCTCGAACAACGCGCAGGAGATGGAACACCCCATGGGAAGACACCAATCAACATAAAATGAGCCCTGCCAATGACAGCCCAGTAAACGAAAGCTGTCAGGATGCACTGGCAGCAGCCGAAACACCAATTCGATGTCCGATTTGGCCATGAGAGCCCGTAACGGCGAATCCAAAAAACTGCTGCATCAAAAGACGTATAAGACACAGTACACGACTCCAGATCGATCGCATCGTTCACCGACCCCTCCTTTGGGGAAAGAAAGATGATGAGTCAACCGAAACGCATTGGGCTCTTTTATGGGCACAACCCAAGGGAGAAATAACTAGATCCGGAAACAGAGTGCAAGAAAACGGGCCGCCAATGCGTCCCAACCCCACTTCCTTACGCAACTTAGCCGAAACCACCTCTGGATGCTGCAAGGCAGACCGCAAATTCCCAACGGCAAAATCGAAGCCAAATTACAAGGGAAGCGAAAACCCTCAGAAAACCCCGCCTCCAGCAGCGAGGTAGCCTCCCGATCAGGGCAGCTATTTAGAAAAGGCCGCATCCTTTCCAGCCTCACTGGCGTTGTCCTTCTTACCCGCATGCTCACCGGCACGGCCTCTACCCTGCTTGAAACAGCGCAACAAGGAATGGGAGCCACCGCAACTGGAACATTCGTGTTTAAACCGGCGAACAAACCAAACCGACAGAATTCCTCATTGAACTGCCAGCAGAAACCCCTACGCTTTGCGGCCGATTGCCCCGGGGAGAACGAACCACCGGCCCCACCCTGAAAAAACTGACCGGGGGCCCGCGCTGGAGTCATAAGTCGCATTCAAATGCCAATGTACTTGTGGTCCCAACGCAAAGACAGGCAGACGGCCCTACGCTGCCGAAACTGTTCATCCTAACAGAGCCAAGCAGTGCACCCGTAAACCCTATGAGCCTCGCTAATAGCGTTGAGATAACAGAAGAGCGCCGAGCAATGCTCTGGAGCCTTCTCCCCAATGACACTGGCCATAATAGCGAACGCCTGCAACAAGTTAGAGAAGGTACACGGGATAAACCGAAAATGCCGCTTCTCCGCCTCCTCCCACCTACCCTCCTTAACCCGTGACCCATCCACAGGAAAGCGTTCCAAAAGCAGGAGCGTGAAGATCTCCACATACTCACAGCTCCAAATCTTCTCCCGGACATCAGGCTGCAAGTGCACACCTAACGGGCCCTCGAAGCAAACATACACCTCACACTAAGCAGAGTCCGCCAGGCAGACCGGCTCCAAAACCCGTGCACCCTCACACAAAGGCGTGGATGGGCACGCAGGGCTGAGAGCACAGGCCTCCGCTGGAACCAGCCCCGGCCCAGAACACGGAGAAGAAGAAACTGCCAACCCCTGCACCTCAGCAAGGTCCCACCCCGGGACCCCGACCACATACCCGCCAGCACGAGGAAGCCAAGCAGAAGTCGGCCCAGCGCCGACACTACCACAATGCTCAAGGTGCCGCAACCCAGAAACCAACTCGCCCAGACCAACATCAAAAACCGACAGGGAAGCACCGATGTCCGCCACCGCTGGGGCGGAGGCCGTGCCACCATCCGACGCCGCTAAAGGGGTGGCCCCACCCCCCAACAGATCCTGCAGAGCTGAAGAGAAAGAAGAACCAAAGGCATTCAACTCACCAGGCTGCCCAGAAGAGGTCCCATCAGCCGCAGGTTCAGACTCCACCGCCGCCGAGCGGCCGGCCGACACACCCGCATCGGATCCAGACAGCTTGCCCTCGGATCGGTCCTCTTCTCTGCGCCGGTTGGATTGGCCTCCCAGTCCCAGGAGCCACAGGTCCCGCTGATCTGTGCTGCTCATGACTCCGCCTCCCAGCACCAGACCCGCCCACTGCAGTCCTGGATCGCCGTCCAGCCGCGCACCCAACAGCTCTCTGCCCAGCGCTGCTCCTCTTGCCAGTCTTCCATGCTAAGGCTCCTGACCCCCCTGAGGGACCTCTGGCCGCAGGAGGGGACAACCCGGTGGCTGCAGCTGAATGTCTCCCACACCGGGCCCCCTCCCCGCCGTTACCAGTGGGTGGGGGGGGAGGGACTGCCTCCACGTGGTCCCCCGCCTGCCGAGCTCCGCTCCTCCTGGCCACTACACCAGCAGAGGCAGGGGAGCGCCCTGCCCACGGGGTCAGAGGGTCCTGATTGGGGCTCCCAGGAAGGCGCTGACCTCTGGGGGAGGAGCCCGGACTAAACCGCTCCGGAGGCCGAGACCTCTGAACGCATGGGCACTCCCGCCCCCCCGCTGCTGGCACCGAGCCCAGGCCCCCCAGCACGGCCGAGACCTGTAGCCAGGCAGCACGGCGGGACTCAGCAACCTCCCGCAGCTGTGACATCAGCCCCTCCACATCCATGGAGGCCCATACTCAGAAATCCCTGCAAGAATGGGGGAAAGAAGCAGTTCCAAGCTCCCTGAAGCTCTGTCTCCGCTGTCTGCTCCCGGACTGCAGAACGACCCTCCCCATAACACCCACAGGTGCAGAAGACCCCTTCCACCCCCAGTTACCAATCAGGTACTTAGCCTTAACTAAAACCCCACCTCTTCCTTATCTCTCACCCTTTCCTGTCTTTTTTTTAACCCCCTCTTGGCCTCATCATGTCTTCCCTGCGCTATTTTCTTTTCTTTCCTTTCGCTACGGGCATCTCTGGAGTGAAACTTGACTGTGTTAGGATAGGTTCACACCTCTGCAGTTTGCATTTGATCCGTTTCTGCATTGTGTTTTGCATTTTTGCACTTGCATTTTTGCACTTGCGTTTTTTATGCGGTCTGGTTTTTTTTTTATTTTTCTTGTTGCTAGGCAGATTTAAAATGTGAAACACATACAAAATGCACTGCATGCTTTTCTGCAGCGTTTCCATTGAAGGTCTATAGAACCAAAAATGCAACTTGTTGCATTCAAAAAAGTCCCTGACCCTTTCCAAAAAACGGACCAGGTGAAAACGATGAGATGTGAACGTGTCCCATAAGAAATCATGCTAATGGACCGTACTGCATTTCTGGAAAACACTGTGGAAAACGCTTAGGTGTGAACAGGGGCAGACTGACCTTTTGAGCACTCAGGCACTGCCCAAGGGCCTGGGGCCAGTAGGGGGCCCCATGAAATCACCCTTTCCTGTCTTTTTTTAACCCCCTCTTGGCCTCGTCATGTCTGCCTTGCGCTATTTTTTTTTCTTTCCTTTCGCTACAGGCATCTCTGGAGTGAAACTTGACTGTGTTAGGCTAGGTTCACACCTATGCAGTTTGTGTTTGATCCATTTCTGCATTGTGTTTTGCATTTTTGCACTTGCATTTTTGCACTTGCGTTTCTGCCGCGTTTTTGATGCGTTCTGTTTTTTTTTTTATTTTTCTTGTTGCTAGGCAGATTTAAAATGTGAAACGCATACAAAACGCACTACATGCTTTTCTGCAGCATTTCCATTGAAGTTTATAGAACCAAAAATGCAACTTGTTGCGTTCAAAAAAGTCCCTGACCCTTTCCAAAAAACGGACCAGGTGAAAACGATGAGATGTGAACGTGTCCCATAAGAAATCATGCTAATGGACTGTACTGCATTTCTGCAAAACACTGCGGAAAATGCTTAGGTGTGAACAGGGGCGGACTGACCATTTGAGCACTCAGGCACTGCCCAAGGGTCTGGGGTCAGTAGGGGGCCCCATGAAATGCCCCTGGTACCTTTTTATAGGCTTTTTTGGGTGTGATTTGAGTGTGGGAAAGTGCAAAAAAAATATACAACTATTTGTGAATTTGATTGATCTAATGCGCAAATAATATCATACCTACTATAAATTTCATGTGTATAAATAAAATTTAAATATGTGAAGTAATATAAATAAAAAACAAAAAAATATCTCCAAATTCAATTCATAAAATATATAACCTCAAGACTATGTGCAAAAATGTGCAAAAATATTGTGCAAATTATACACCGCATGTATATTAATGAAATATAAATAAATATAAATATATAAAAATCATTAAATAATATATCAATTCATAAAGTCTAACTCCAAATAAATTCGTGCTAAAAAATGTGCAAAAAGTATCCAATGTTCCAAGACAAGAAGAGAAAAAGTTGTTAGGACTTCTCAAAAAAAAAGATCTTAATAATATACTGTCCTTTTTCAAATGGATTCTAATGATGCAGGTGAAAGCTTGCAGACTATCTTCTATGTCTGTATGGGTATGAGATTCTCTCCCTCCTTATAGCTTCTCCTTCCTCCAATCCTCAATGTCTCCTCATATGACCCATGGAAGAAAGAAGATAAAGAGATATGGTGCCTTATCCAAGGTATAACAAACACTATTTATTGTGCTCCCACTATGCACTCACATGATAGATAAATAACACGCATGTAAAATTGAAACCACCAACTGCGGTAAAGCTCAGCCTGTCAGAGGTGTGTTCCCCCTCTGTCAATACTCGCCGCAATGTTAGTCCAGTACGTGGTGACGTCACAGGGAGGGGCAGGCTCACAGCTAGATGTTGAATAGTTGGAAGCTTTTGGTCAGTTCAGCCAGTGATCACTGAGCCTGATCACAGATTGTAGGAACATTGATAGTAATATCCAACTTCAATGGACATCTATAGACAACCATGTCAATGGTATATAGTTGAAAAAAGGGGCTTCTGCCCATTAAACCTTGACCACAGGTATAGGAAAAATGATGGTATCCAAATCACATTATGGACATCAGTGTCATTGATATTAAAGGCAAACAGCCTGATAGTAATATAGCTTGAGGGCTAATGAGCCAGTGTGTTTTAGATCAGATCAGTCCAGTTTAATCTTCAGTATGTAAATGTCATAAGTATTCAGCCTGGAGTGAAGGCTAACAGCCTAATGGTAATGAGTCTGAGGGACTGCTAAACTAGTAAAGTTGATTCAACTCAGTCCAGTTTAAACACAGCTGCAGAAATGGTATCCATAGTCAGTTTGGACAGTAGTAAATGTCATTACATATACATATATGTCATTACAAAGTGATAGCTGTAGACCGTGCACATGTAAAGTACTGGTATAGCATTGATACGGCAGCTGCTGCTTAAGAATGTGCCTGCAGGCTCACACCACTCCAACTTGATTTGGGCGTCTATTGCCAGCATAGCAGACTTCACATGGTTTAAGTAGATAAAATGGTGGCTGAGTGTACATTCGGATAACCGGACCACTATGGCTTCCAAATAGCCGAGCCGGGTTGAAGTGTGCAACTCCATGGTAGTGGTAATGTTAGTTGTTCAAAGTGGTAATCCTGGTAGTGTAGTCGAGGCGTTGTATAGATAACCACCCTGCTCAGATCGGTGTGAGATGGATCAACACGCGCCCACTCAGATGGCCGTGGCCCAGGACCTAGCTGACACTGCCTACATCAACGTGTTTCGCCCATGTGAACGTGCTCTTCGTTAGGACATGAGTGAGTCGGTGATGACCATATAAATCCATTTCTGGGCTCCTTAATTAGGGAGAGGTAATAATAATAATACAAATATTTTAATTTTATCTATAGATTATACTATTCAACTGTAGTCAAAGCTGCACATGCATTTTTTTTACTTTTTTTGGTAAAGGCGAACTAACCTTTTATATTTCGATATTGTTATTGAGAAACAAGCATATTAAAATGTAAAACAAGATGGCAAACAATAAGAGAGAAAAAAAAAAAGGGGCCCACCCGCATGGTGGAACAAGATATAGAAACATAATCATAACACTAGTAGGTACAGAAAAAAATTAGCAGACAATAGCATTACAGTTCACATAAAAAATGTCATCGCCATCAAAACATACAGGTTTCATAGATCAATAAACAAAAATTAAATCAAAATGAACCAAAAATAACAGAGAGAGAAGAAATGTTTCAACGAACAGTAGAAAAAAAAGGAAAAAAGAAACGAAAAGAAAAATACTCTTAAGTGAAAGAAAGAGAAAAAAGAAAAAAAAATTATAAGAGGAGGGGGGTCAGCTGCCAGACACTCACGATACAGTAATATAAGTAATCCAAGGATCCCAAGTCCTCTCAAATCTGGACACATCATCAGTGACGATACTCGTCAGTTTATCATTAACCATTATCCAGTTGAGTTTTTGTTTCACTCTATCCAGCGGGATCAAGGATTGTTTCCAACTCCTAGCTATGGTAATGCGAGCCGCCAATATGATATATAAAATTAATTTAATCGATTTTTTGGGAACATCAGAGGGTAGTATATTAAACAAGGCCACTTCCGGCGATCTACGGATATTAATTCCCGTCACTGAGTAAAGAAAATTAAATATGCGGATCCAGAACCTACTCACGACTGGACATTGCCACCAGACGTGGAACATGGTACCCTCTTGACCACAGCGTCGGAAACAGCCAGAAGAAACGGAAGGATACATTATAGCTAGGCGAGCAGGAACCAAATACCACCGAAGTAGCGTTTTGTAGTTAGATTCAACAAGATCAGTGTTAATCAAAATCTTCGAGAGGGTATGGGCCGCAGTCCGCCAGGTATCCAAATCTAAGGAACTATTTAAATCCCGTTCCCATAGAATCATGTAAGATAATTTAGTTAGGGGATCAACCAACAAAGCATAAACAATGGACAAGCGACCTCGCATCATCCCACTTGCCCCACAGGAGACCTCGAGGGAAGTAAGCGCACAAGGTTCTGTGAGCAGTCTAAGTTTGCTATTAGAGATGAGCGAATCGAACATGACGAAGTGGAATTCGTTCCGAAGATTTGGAAAAATTCGATTCACGCCGAATCCGAAGATTAGCAAACTTCGGATGCACGAATCGAATTTTCCCAAAAATGGCGGCGACATGTGTGGCGACGGAGCGGGGATCTCTGGGAAGGCGCGCTGACCCATAATGCATTCATTCATGACATGTGATCGCATTTGCCAATCAGCAGCCAGCCAGCCAGCACTGTGTAATGGTGGAGCTATAAATCGCGGCCATCTTAGAATTCTCCATTAGCCTCCGGTCATTCAAGAGAGACAGACCTGTGTGTATTAAGGGACAGAGTTAGGGCCACAGAGACTTTAGGGCCACAGAATCGTTACTCAGGGACACAGAATCGTTACTCAGGGACACAGAATCGTTACTCAGGGAAACAGAATTGTTACTCAGAGACACAGAATCGTTACTCAGGGACACAGAATCGTTACTCAGGGACACAGAATTGTTACTCAGGGACACAGAATCATTACTCAGGGACACAGAATCGTTACTCAGGGACACAGAATTGTTACTCAGGGACACAGAATCGTTACTCAGGGACACAGAATCGTTACTCAGGGACACAGAATCGTTACTCAGGGACACAGAATCGTTACTTAGGGCCACAGCTATCAAAGAATCGAAAATTTAAAGTGACATACACCCTTTTTTTTTTTGGTGGCTGTCGTGCACAGTTGGTGCTGCAGTTTGCCGATTGTGCAAAATAAACTGACTTTCTGCTTCACAACCACTATTGTACGTTCAAAGAGTTAAATCCATTTACACGCCGGCTGGCGGTAATATTTTTTGGGTGATTAGTGCATTCCAGTGACAGAAACGTACAGTTTCCAGCCAACGGCAAGCTGCAATTGACCGATTGTGTACAATAAACTGACTTTCTGCTTCACAACCACTATTGTACGTTCAAAGAGTTAGATCCATTTACACGCCGGGTGGCGGTAATATTTTTTGGGTGATTAGTGCATTCCAGTGACATAAACGTACAGTTTCCAGCCAACGGCAAGCTGCAATTGACCGATTGTGCTAAATAAACTGACTTTCTGCTTCACAACCACTATTGTACGTTCAAAGAGTTAAATCCATATACACGCCGGGTGGCGGTAATATTTTTTGGGTGATTAGTGCATTCCAGTGACATAAACGTACAGTTTCCAGCCAACGGCAAGCTGCAATTGACCGATTGTGCTAAATAAACTGACTTTCTGCTTCACAACCACTATTGTACGTTCAAAGAGTTAGATCCATTTACACGCCGGGTGGCGGTAATATTTTTTGGGTGATTAGTGCATTCCAGTGACATAAACGTACAGTTTCCAGCCAACGGCAAGCTGCAATTGACCGATTGTGCTAAATAAACTGACTTTCTGCTTCACAACCACTATTGTACGTTCAAAGAGTTAGATCCATTTACACGCCGGGTGGCGGTAATATTTTTTGGGTGATTAGTGCATTCCAGTGACATAAACGTACAGTTTCCAGCCAACGGCAAGCTGCAATTGACCGATTGTGCTAAATAAACTGACTTTCTGCTTCACAACCACTATTGTACGTTCAAAGAGTTAAATCCATTTACACGCCGGCTGGCGGTAATATTTTTTGGGTGATTAGTGCATTCCAGTGACAGAAACGTACAGTTTCCAGCCAACGGCAAGCTGCAATTGACCGATTGTGCTAAATAAACTGACTTTCTGCTTCACAACCACTATTGTACGTTCAAAGAGTTAGATCCATTTACACGCCGGGTGGTGGTAATATTTTTTGGGTGATTAGTGCATTCCAGTGACATAAACGTACAGTTTCCAGCCAACGGCAAGCTGCAATTGACCGATTGTGCTAAATAAACTGACTTTCTGCTTCACAACCACTATTGTACGTTCAAAGAGTTAAATCCATTTACACGCTGGCTGGCGGTAATATTTTTTGGGTGATTAGTGCATTCCAGTGACAGAAACGTACAGTTTCCAGCCAACGGCAAGCTGCAATTGACCGATTGTGCTAAATAAACTGACTTTCTGCTTCACAACCACTATTGTACGTTCAAAGAGTTAGATCCATTTACACGCCGGGTGGCGGTAATATTTTTTGGGTGATTAGTGCATTCCAGTGACATAAACGTACAGTTTCC
This sequence comes from Staurois parvus, assembly GCF_062004578.1. Lineage (NCBI taxonomy): Eukaryota > Metazoa > Chordata > Amphibia > Anura > Ranidae > Staurois > Staurois parvus. Next base: position 827,650 of record NW_028318718.1, on the reverse strand, counting down.
AGCCAACGGCAAGCTGCAATTGACCGATTGTGCTAAATAAACTGACTTTCTGCTTCACAACCACTATTGTACGTTCAAAGAGTTAAATCCATTTACACGCCGGCTGGCGGTAATATTTTTTGGGTGATTAGTGCATTCCAGTGACAGAAACGTCCAGTTTCCAGCCAACGGCAAGCTGCAATTGACCGATTGTGCTAAATAAACTGACTTTCTGCTTCACAACCACTATTGTACGTTCAAAGAGTTAGATCCATTTACACGCCGGGTGGCGGTAATATTTTTTGGGTGATTAGTGCATTCCAGTGACATAAACGTACAGTTTCCAGCCAACGGCAAGCTGCAATTGACCGATTGTGCTAAATAAACTGACTTTCTGCTTCACAACCACTATTGTACGTTCAAAGAGTTAAATCCATTTACACGCCGGGTGGCGGTAATATTTTTTGGATGATTAGTGCATTCCAGTGACATAAACGTACAGTTTCCAGCCAACGGCAAGCTGCAATTGACCGATTGTGCTAAATAAACTGACTTTCTGCTTCACAACCACTATTGTACGTTCAAAGAGTTAAATCCATTTACACGCCGGCTGGCGGTAATATTTTTTGGGTGATTAGTGCATTCCAGTGACAGAAACGTACAGTTTCCAGCCAACGGCAAGCTGCAATTGACAGATTGTGTACAATAAACTGACTTTCTGCTTCACAACCACCATTGTACGTTCAAAGAGTTAGATCCATTTACACGCCGGGTGGCGGTAATATTTTTTGGGTGATTAGTGCATTCCAGTGACATAAACGTACAGTTTCCAGCCAACGGCAAGCTGCACTTGACCGATTGTGCTAAATAAACTGACTTTCTGCTTCACAACCACTATTGTACGTTCAAAGAGTTAAATCCATTTACACGCCGGCTGGCGGTAATATTTTTTGGGTGATTAGTGCATTCCAGTGACAGAAACGTACAGTTTCCAGCCAACGGCAAGCTGCAATTGACCGATTGTGTACAATAAACTGACTTTCTGCTTCACAACCACTATTGTACGTTCAAAGAGTTAGATCCATTTACACGCCGGGTGGCGGTAATATTTTTTGGGTGATTAGTGCATTCCAGTGACATAAACGTACAGTTTCCAGCCAACGGCAAGCTGCAATTGACCGATTGTGCTAAATAAACTGACTTTCTGCTTCACAACCACTATTGTACGTTCAAAGAGTTAAATCCATATACACGCCGGGTGGCGGTAATATTTTTTGGGTGATTAGTGCATTCCAGTGACATAAACGTACAGTTTCCAGCCAACGGCAAGCTGCAATTGACCGATTGTGCTAAATAAACTGACTTTCTGCTTCACAACCACTATTGTACGTTCAAAGAGTTAAATCCATTTACACGCCGGGTGGCGGTAATATTTTTTGGGTGATTAGTGCATTCCAGTGACATAAACGTACAGTTTCCAGCCAACGGCAAGCTGCAATTGACCGATTGTGCTAAATAAACTGACTTTCTGCTTCACAACCACTATTGTACGTTCAAAGAGTTAAATCCGGTTTTATTTTTGGGGTGCTTATTGAATTAAAGAGTATGTTGACAACACGCAGAGGAGTGGCAGAGGAGGCAATGTTTCAGGAGCGAGCAGACGTGGCAGCAGAGGAAGGGGTCGAGGCAGCACTAGTCGCAGCCAGAGGCCAGTGCTCCCGGTGTCATCCAGCGGTCGTGTCTCCACCGACAACCCTGCCGTCATCGATTGGTTGACTCGGTCGTCTTCCTCTTCCCAGGTCACCTCTGACACCTACAGCCAACGGTCGGTGGGTACGTCAGACACAACCGTTAGTTGGCATGGCCCGGGAGCAAGCCCACTGAAATCACGTGTCCTCGACCTGCACCTGTCCTTTGGTGTTCCCTCACCAAGCGAAGTATCGCATGCTGTGGGCTCAGCCCCACTGTACAGTGAGGAAGAGCTAACAGAGGGCGGTCAGGAATGGGGGGAGACATCCGCCTCTTCAGCAGCCAGGCGAAGAAGTACTGGCGAGGAGAGTGGCTCGGTAGCCGGTCTAGAGACAGGTCTGTCTCCTGACCCACACGCAGCCGAGGGGGCTAGTAGTGACCCTAATTGATGAAGATGAGGCTGATCGCACTTGGCAGCCTCATCGTCATCAGGCTATTGCTTCCGCATTATCAGGAGAAGAGGGTGCCAGCTTGCCAGCGAGCAAAACAGTCGGTGGGTTGCCCAGGAGGCAGCAGGGTCGCAGCAGTGTCAGTGGAGCCAAACGGCCACGGAGTAGAGCACCAGCTCCACTGCAGCCTACCACCACGGCCAGTAGTGGTGCCGGTGTGCACGGAGGAAGTAGCAGTCAGCCAGTGAGGAGTAGCGGGGGCAAAGTTTCCTACTCGGCGGTGTGGCAATTTTTCATCAAGCCGCCCGAGGAAGTAAACGTAGCCGTATGTCGACTATGTGGCCAGAAAGTCAAGCGTGGCCAGGGGGCCAATGTTGGGACTACAGCGTTGCGTCAGCATATGCAGCGTCGCCATTCGGTGGCCTGGGAAAACCGTGATAAAGATACGGCGGTTCTGCCTGCCCCAGCCCCCGCTCCATCACCCGCTCCGTTACTTGCTCCGTCACCCGACGTCAATCGCCCTCTATCAGCCAGTCAAGGCTCCAACACCTCTGCTGAGGGGAGTTGTCGCTCGTTGGCATCTTCCGCTCGTTCAGAAGCTCCTTCTCCTGCTACTCCTCTTCACGGATTCCGTCAGCAGTCTTTCTTGGAATCCGTTTCCAAGAGACAACAGTTTGCGAGCACGCACCCGACGGTGCAGAAGCTGAACGTCCTCCTGTCCAAGTTGCTGGTGCTGCAGTCCCTCCCTTTCCAAGTGGTGGACTCAGCACCTTTCCGAGAAATGATGGCTTGTGCCGAGCCGCGGTGGAGAGTGCCAAGCCGGCATTTCTTCGCCAAAAAGGCAGTGCCAGCCCTGCATTCACATGTAGAAGAGATGGTGGGCCAGTCTTTGAGCATGTCGGTCTCTGCCAAAGTGCACGGCAGCGCCGACGTGTGGAGCTGTAACTACGGTCAGGGACAGTACATGTCATTTACGGCCCACTGGGTGAACGTGGTGCCGGCACAGCCGCACCAGCAACTTGGACAGGTCACGCCGCTTTTGCCTCCACGTTTGCACGTCCTTGGTCCAGCAAAGATGTCCGCTTCTACCACCTCTTCTTCCGCCGTGTCCTCAGCCGCCACCCCCGTGCCAAGTCCCATTACCCGACCGGCATATCACATGTGCAGGGCGCAACGGTGTCACGCTGTGCTGCACCTGGTATGCCTTGGCGAACGTAGTCACACAGGGGAGGAACTTCTCAGTGTAATGAACAGAGAAATCGACAGATGGCTGTCTCCGCGCAAACTGAAAATCGGAACCATGTTGACCGACAACGGAAAGAACATGGTGTCTGCTCTGCGTCAAGGAAGGTTGTGCCATGCGCCATGCATGGCTCACGTGTTCAATCTGGTTGTCAAGCGGTTCCTAAAATCCACCATCCCACTGCAAGACATCCTTAAAATGTCACGTAAACTTTGCATGCATTTCAGCCATTCCTACACCGCAAAGCACACCCTCCTTGAGCTGCAGCGGCAGAACGGAATTCCACAGCATCGCCTGATCTGCGACGTTGCAACAAGGTGGAATTCAACCCTACATATGTTAGACCGCCTTTACGAACAGCGAAAGGCCATCACCGATTTCCTGATGTTACAAGCGGATAAAGGTACTCCCCTGTGTAACTTTGATGTCAGCCATTGGCAGCTCATGCGTGACACCTGCCGCTTGCTCAGGCCCTTTGAGGAGGCCACGCTATTCGTGAGTCGGCAGGACTATGGGATGAACGACGTCATTCCTCTGTTGCACGTCCTGGAACAAATGCTGTTAACAATGGCTGGTCAGGGTGCGGTAGACGTGGCGCACAGATCTCAACGCCACATGACCCCTGTGGGGGCAGGACAGGAAGAAGAGGAGGAGGTAGAGGAGGACATTGGTGCTCAGGAATTATTGAGTGAAATGGGTGGTTTTTCCACTCAGCGGACAGGAGTGGAGGAGCAGGAGCATCTGGTAGAGGAGGAGGAGGAGACAGAGGACCCAGATGCACCGTGGCAGTGTGCTGTGGAGATGGAGGCAGGGAGTCCCTCGCATTCCTTGGCACAAATGGCCCATAGCATGCTCAGTTGCTTGCGTAGCGACAGCCGAATAATAACCATCAGACAGAGGGATGACTTTTGGCTGTCCACCTTGTTGGACCCTCGCTACCGTTCAAAAATGGTGGCCTTTTTCACACCTGCTGAGAGGGAGGCCAAAATAAAGTACTATAAAAACCACCTATGTAGTCAGTTGGTCTCTGCCTTTCTGCGCCAACGTCCATCCTCAGACACTGTGGGCCCTGTGCGCTCACGTTCCGCTGCCATGGCAGCAGGGGAGGGGTGGGGTGGTAGGAGCAGTGGCAGCTCCACCAGCAGCGGCTGCCTCAGTCTTCAGTCGATGATGAGTAGCTTTCTTCACCAGCGCAGTGAGGAAACTACTAACCAGCCGCCGCAGCAGCAGCAGCATCAGGTGGACCTGGAGCAGGACCTCAAACAACAGGCTTGGGCCTACTTGGACAGCACCCTGCCAACCGAGGTAGACAATCCCCTTGACTACTGGGCAACGAAACTTGACCTTTGGCCCCAACTAGCTGAATTTGCCCTTGAAAGGTTGTCATGCCCGGCCAGTAGCGTGGCATCGGAGCGCGTGTTTAGTGCGGCAGGAGGTATTGTAACTCCGCGGAGGACACGACTGTCCACCCAAAGTGTGGAGAGACTCACGTTTGTGAAAATGAATCAGGCGTGGATTAGTCTGGATTTCAAACCACCAGTTCCTGACACAACTGACTAAATCCGCCATGAATCATGCCCCAAACATGTTATTATTTTTAACATTGGCCTCTGTATGGCCTTCAATTTAAGCTGCTTACGCTTCGCCACTCTGCCATGGGCCCCTGTACCGCCTCCTCTTGCTGCTGCCAGGTCCAGAGTGTGTCATGGGTCCCTGTACGGCCTCCCATTGCTGCTGACTTCATCGCCAGACTCTGCCATGTGCCACTTTCAGGTCTCCTTATGTAGCAGGAGATATTAATCCTGTCTCATGGCTGTGATCTGCTGACTGGCCTCTCCTGTGTAACCTGACACTTGCCCTGACACAGACAAAGCAGTGAGGGATTTCAGCCCCCCCTTCTCCTCTCAGACTGTAAGAGAGTGAGAGAGCCAATTACAAGAGCCATTAAAGGAGCCAATGACAAGGACTCTGTCAAACAGGAAGTGCAGGTGCAAAGCATTGTGGACGATGGAGTCTTGAACCGAAACGGCCTTATAGGCTAATATGGAGATAGAATTATAAAAGAACTACGAAAGCCATCATGCTGAGGGAGAGCAGAGTGAAGGGATCCATCTTGGGGTTTTTTTCTCCTGAGGAGAGGGGACTGCATGTGGCAGCAGAGAGATTGGACCTGGCAAAGAAGTGCTTTTGGGCAGTGCACTGCATGCTTGGTGATCTGCATCAGCCAAGGGAACATCCAAACTGAGAGAAGTGGCTTACAGTACAGAGGCCATCCTGACAATGTGAAGTGCTCATCCTGAGGTGACCAGAGGAACCTGTCATTTCCAGGACGATCATTTGGGCCTTTGTCACAGGATCTGGTGAGAGGGATTTTTCCCACTGTCAGATGACAGGAACACTGCACACATACTGCATCATACCTTGCTCAAATTCACCAGGCACTGGGTTGTGTAGATGGCCCTGCTGAACAGACACAGTATTCGCTTTGCTATACAAATACTGCCACAGGATTACAATTATACTTTAAGTGTTTAAGGAGTTTAAGTGCACCAACGAAAGTGGCTAGCTGAAGATCCCAAGATTCATCCTGTTACCAAGAGACTGAAGTTACTGGTGCCATACGGGCACGCGCATGCGTATTTAGGCCTCTATATAGCATGGTGTGTGAGGGAATAGCTTTACCTTGGAAAGCAGCTATTAAGCATCATTTGGATACAGTGTTTGCCTATTGGGCTTGTGGTGTCGGGGGTTAGAAGGGAGAAGTTTGACACAATAGAGTCATTCTTCTGCCCTCCTCCTGCTTGGACATCATAGAGCCGAATCTATGTAGAGGAGGTAATTCCACTTTCAGATTGCCATTTAAGTGTTTCCTCTGCTCTTGGGGTTAATTCATGGTTGGAATCCCCTGAAAGCAGCCTGAGTGTAAAAGTGAGTTATATTGCTTTCGGTCACAGTATTTGCTGTTCTCTTGATTCTCCTAACATATACCTGTTGTTAATGTTTATTACTTCCCATAGAGGTCTTACAGTAAAGCTGATCTCTGTGTTTTATTATAACATGTGTGCTTTTCATTGATCCTTGCACTTACACTATTGCCAGGTGTACCAGTTGGGGCTGAGACAGTTCTTGGGGTTGAGAAGCAGAGTGGCGGAGTGAACAAACTTAAGCAGCCCCTACAGGGGTATCGCTACACTTACACTGTTGGTGGGTTCCATTTTGTGATAGGGTGCTGTATGGCCTTCCATTGCTGCTGCCTCCACCGCCACCCTGCGCCATGTGCCTCTGTTGTCTGCTCACGCTGCTGACGGCTTCCGCTTTTTAACCGAGGCCTGTGTTTGGCTTCCGAATACTGCTGCATCCACCGCCACCCTGCGCCATGTGTCTCTGTCGTCTGCTCACGCTGCTGACGGCTTCCGCTTTTTAACCTAGGCCTGTGTATGGCTTCCGAATACTGCTGCCTCCACCGCCACCCTGCGCCATGTGCCTCTGTCGTCTGCTCACGCTGCTGACGGCTTCCGCTTTTTAAACTAGTCCTGTGTATGTCTTCCGAATACTGCTGCCTCCACTGCCACCCTGCGCCATGTGCCACTTTCAGGTCTCCTTACACTGTTGGTGGGTTCCATTTTGTGATAGGGTGCTGTATGGCCTTCCATTGCTGCTGCCTCCACCGCCACCCTGCGCCATGTGCCTCTGTCGTCTGCTCACGCTGCTGACGGCTTCCGCTTTTTAACCGAGGCCTGTGTTTGGCTTCCGAATACTGCTGCCTCCACCGCCACCCTGCGCCATGTGCCTCTGTCGTCTGCTCACGCTGCTGACGGCTTCCGCTTTTTAAACTAGTCCTGTGTATGTCTTCCGAATACTGCTGCCTCCACCACCACCCTACGCCATGTGCCACTTTCAGGTCTCCTTACACTGTTGGTGGGTTCCATTTTGTGATAGGGTGCTGTATGGCCTTCCATTGCTGCTGCCTCCACCGCCACCCTGCGCCATGTGCCTCTGTCGTCTGCTCACGCTGCTGACGGCTTCCGCTTTTTAACCGAGGCCTGTGTTTGGCTTCCGAATACTGCTGCATCCACCGCCACCCTGCGCCATGTGTCTCTGTCGTCTGCTCACGCTGCTGACGGCTTCCGCTTTTTAACCTAGGCCTGTGTATGGCTTCCGAATACTGCTGCCTCCACCGCCACCCTGCGCCATGTGCCTCTGTCGTCTGCTCACGCTGCTGACGGCTTCCGCTTTTTAAACTAGTCCTGTGTATGTCTTCCGAATACTGCTGCCTCCACCGCCACCCTGCGCCATGTGCCACTTTCAGGTCTCCTTACACTGTTGGTGGGTTCCATTTTGTGATAGGGTGCTGTATGGCCTTCCATTGCTGCTGCCTCCACCGCCACCCTGCGCCATGTGCCTCTGTCGTCTGCTCACGCTGCTGACGGCTTCCGCTTTTTAACCTAGGCCTGTGTATGGCTTCCGAATACTGCTGCCTCCACCGCCACCCTGCGCCATGTGCCTCTGTCGTCTGCTCACGCTGCTGACGGCTTCCGCTTTTTAAACTAGTCCTGTGTATGTCTTCCGAATACTGCTGCATCCACCGCCACCCTGCGCCATGTGTCTCTGTCGTCTGCTCACGCTGCTGACGGCTTCCGCTTTTTAACCTAGGCCTGTGTATGGCTTCCGAATACTGCTGCCTCCACCGCCACCCTGCGCCATGTGCCTCTGTCGTCTGCTCACGCTGCTGACGGCTTCCGCTTTTTAAACTAGTCCTGTGTATGTCTTCCGAATACTGTTGCCTCCACCGCCACCCTGCGCCATGTGCCACTTTCAGGTCTCCTTACACTGTTGGTGGGTTCCATTTTGTGATAGGGTGCTGTATGGCCTTCCATTGCTGCTGCCTCCACCGCCACCCTGCGCCATGTGCCTCTGTTGTCTGCTCACGCTGCTGACGGCTTCCGCTTTTTAACCTAGGCCTGTGTATGGCTTCCGAATACTGCTGCCTCCACCGCCACCCTGCGCCATGTGCCTCTGTCGTCTGCTCACGCTGCTGACGGCTTCCGCTTTTTAAACTAGTCCTGTGTATGTCTTCCGAATACTGCTGCATCCACCGCCACCCTGCGCCATGTGTCTCTGTCATCTGCTCACGCTGCTGACGGCTTCCGCTTTTTAACCTAGGCCTGTGTATGGCTTCCGAATACTGCTGCCTCCACCGCCACCCTGCGCCATGTGCCTCTGTCGTCTGCTCACGCTGCTGACGGCTTCCGCTTTTTAAACTAGTCCTGTGTATGTCTTCCGAATACTGCTGCCTCCACTGCCACCCTGCGCCATGTGCCACTTTCAGGTCTCCTTACACTGTTGGTGGGTTCCATTTTGTGATAGGGTGCTGTATGGCCTTCCATTGCTGCTGCCTCCACCGCCACCCTGCGCCATGTGCCTCTGTCGTCTGCTCACGCTGCTGACGGCTTCCGCTTTTTAACCGAGGCCTGTGTTTGGCTTCCGAATACTGCTGCATCCACCGCCACCCTGCGCCATGTGTCTCTGTTGTCTGCTCACGCTGCTGACGGCTTCCGCTTTTTAACCTAGGCCTGTGTATGGCTTCCGAATACTGCTGCCTCCACCGCCACCCTGCGCCATGTGCCTCTGTCGTCTGCTCACGCTGCTGACGGCTTCCGCTTTTTAAACTAGTCCTGTGTATGTCTTCCGAATACTGCTGCCTCCACCGCCACCCTGCGCCATGTGCCACTTTCAGGTCTCCTTACACTGTTGGTGGGTTCCATTTTGTGATAGGGTGCTGTATGGCCTTCCATTGCTGCTGCCTCCACCGCCACCCTGCGCCATGTGCCTCTGTCGTCTGCTCACGCTGCTGACGGCTTCCGCTTTTTAACAGAGGCCTGTGTTTGGCTTCCGAATACTGCTGCATCCACCGCCACCCTGCGCCATGTGTCTCTGTCGTCTGCTCACGCTGCTGACGGCTTCCGCTTTTTAACCTAGGCATGTGTATGGCTTCCGAATACTGCTGCCTCCACCGCCACCCTGCGCCATGTGCCTCTGTCGTCTGCTCACGCTGCTGACGGCTTCCGCTTTTTAAACTAGTCCTGTGTATGTCTTCCGAATACTGCTGCCTCCACCGCCACCCTGCGCCATGTGCCACTTTCAGGTCTCCTTACACTGTTGGTGGGTTCCATTTTGTGATAGGGTGCTGTATGGCCTTCCATTGCTGCTGCCTCCACCGCCACCCTGCGCCATGTGTCTCTGTCGTCTGCTCACGCTGCTGACGGCTTCCGCTTTTTAACCTAGGCCTGTGTATGGCTTCCGAATACTGCTGCCTCCACCGCCACCCTGCGCCATGTGCCTCTGTCGTCTGCTCACGCTGCTGACGGCTTCCGCTTTTTAAACTAGTCCTGTGTATGTCTTCCGAATACTGCTGCCTCCACCGCCACCCTGCGCCATGTGCCACTTTCAGGTCTCCTTACACTGTTGGTGGGTTCCATTTTGTGATAGGGTGCTGTATGGCCTTCCATTGCTGCTGCCTCCACCGCCACCCTGCGCCATGTGCCTCTGTCGTCTGCTCACGCTGCTGACGGCTTCCGCTTTTTAACCTAGGCCTGTGTATGGCTTCCGAATACTGCTGCCTCCACCGCCACCCTGCGCCATGTGCCTCTGTCGTCTGCTCACGCTGCTGACGGCTTCCGCTTTTTAAACTAGTCCTGTGTATGTCTTCCGAATACTGCTGCATCCACCGCCACCCTGTGCCATGTGTCTCTGTCGTCTGCTCACGCTGCTGACGGCTTCCGCTTTTTAACCTAGGCCTGTGTATGGCTTCCGAATACTGCTGCCTCCACCGCCACCCTGCGCCATGTGCCTCTGTCGTCTGCTCACGCTGCTGACGGCTTCCGCTTTTTAAACTAGTCCTGTGTATGTCTTCCGAATACTGCTGCCTCCACCGCCACCCTGCGCCATGTGCCACTTTCAGGTCTCCTTACACTGTTGGTGGGTTCCATTTTGTGATAGGGTGCTGTATGGCCTTCCATTGCTGCTGCCTCCACCGCCACCCTGCGCCATGTGCCTCTGTTGTCTGCTCACGCTGCTGACGGCTTCCGCTTTTTAACCTAGGCCTGTGTATGGCTTCCGAATACTGCTGCCTCCACCGCCACCCTGCGCCATGTGCCTCTGTCGTCTGCTCACGCTGCTGACGGCTTCCGCTTTTTAAACTAGTCCTGTGTATGTCTTCCGAATACTGCTGCATCCACCGCCACCCTGCGCCATGTGTCTCTGTCATCTGCTCACGCTGCTGACGGCTTCCGCTTTTTAACCTAGGCCTGTGTATGGCTTCCGAATACTGCTGCCTCCACCGCCACCCTGCGCCATGTGCCTCTGTCGTCTGCTCACGCTGCTGATGGCTTCCGCTTTTTAAACTAGTCCTGTGTATGTCTTCCGAATACTGCTGCCTCCACTGCCACCCTGCGCCATGTGCCACTTTCAGGTCTCCTTACACTGTTGGTGGGTTCCATTTTGTGATAGGGTGCTGTATGGCCTTCCATTGCTGCTGCCTCCACCGCCACCCTGCGCCATGTGCCTCTGTCGTCTGCTCACGCTGCTGACGGCTTCCGCTTTTTAACCGAGGCCTGTGTTTGGCTTCCAAATACTGCTGCATCCACCGCCACCCTGCGCCATGTGTCTCTGTCGTCTGCTCACGCTGCTGACGGCTTCCGCTTTTTAACCTAGGCCTGTGTATGGCTTCCGAATACTGCTGCCTCCACCGCCACCCTGCGCCATGTGCCTCTGTCGTCTGCTCACGCTGCTGACGGCTTCCGCTTTTTAAACTAGTCCTGTGTATGTCTTCCGAATACTGCTGCCTCCACCGCCACCCTGCGCCATGTGCCACTTTCAGGTCTCCTTACACTGTTGGTGGGTTCCATTTTGTGATAGGGTGCTGTATGGCCTTCCATTGCTGCTGCCTCCACCGCCACCCTGCGCCATGTGCCTCTGTCGTCTGCTCACGCTGCTGACGGCTTCCGCTTTTTAACAGAGGCCTGTGTTTGGCTTCCGAATACTGCTGCATCCACCGCCACCCTGCGCCATGTGTCTCTGTCGTCTGCTCACGCTGCTGACGGCTTCCGCTTTTTAACCTTGGCCTGTGTATGGCTTCCGAATACTGCTGCCTCCACCGCCACCCTGCGCCATGTGCCTCTGTCGTCTGCTCACGCTGCTGACGGCTTCCGCTTTTTAAACTAGTCCTGTGTATGTCTTCCGAATACTGCTGCCTCCACCGCCACCCTGCGCCATGTGCCACTTTCAGGTCTCCTTACACTGTTGGTGGGTTCCATTTTGTGATAGGGTGCTGTATGGCCTTCCATTGCTGCTGCCTCCACCGCCACCCTGCGCCATGTGCCTCTGTCATCTGCTCACGCTGCTGACGGCTTCCGCTTTTTAACCGAGGCCTGTGTTTGGCTTCCGAATACTGCTGCCTCCACCGCCACCCTGCGCCATGTGTCTCTGTCGTCTGCTCACGCTGCTGACGGCTTCCGCTTTTTAACCTAGGCCTGTATATGGCTTCCGAATACTGCTGCCTCCACCGCCACCCTGCGCCATGTGCCTCTGTCGTCTGCTCACGCTGCTGACGGCTTCCGCTTTTTAAACTAGTCCTGTGTATGTCTTCCGAATACTGCTGCCTCCACCGCCACCCTGCGCCATGTGCCACTTTCAGGTCTCCTTACACTGTTGGTGTGTTCCGTTTTGTGATAGGGTGCTGTATGGCCTTCCATTGCTGCTGCCTCCACCGCCACCCTGCGCCATGTGCCTCTGTCGTCTGCTCACGCTACTGACGGCTTCCGCTTTTTAACCGAGGCCTGTGTTTGGCTTCCGAATACTGCTGCCTCCACCGCCACCCTGCGCCATGTGCCTCTGTCGTCTGCTCACGCTGCTGACGGCTTCCGCTTTTTAAACTAGTCCTGTGTATGTCTTCCGAATACTGCTGCCTCCACCGCCACCCTGCGCCATGTGCCACTTTCAGGTCTCCTTACACTGTTGGTGGGTTCCATTTTGTGATAGGGTGCTGTATGGCCTTCCATTGCTGCTGCCTCCACTGCCACCCTGCACCATGTGCCTCTGTCGTCTGCTCACGCTGCTGACGGCTTCCGCTTTTTAACCTAGGCCTGTGTATGGCTTCCGAATACTGCTGCCTCCACCGCCACCCTGCGCCATGTGCCTCTGTCGTCTTCTCACGCTGCTGACGGCTTCCGCTTTTTAAACTAGTCCTGTGTATGTCTTCCGAATACTGCTGCCTCCACCGCCACCCTGCGCCATGTGCCACTTTCAGGTCTCCTTACACTGTTGGTGGGTTCCATTTTGTGATAGGGTGCTGTATGGCCTTCCATTGCTGCTGCCTCCACCGCCACCCTGCGCCATGTGCCTCTGTCGTCTGCTCACGCTGCTGACGGCTTCCGCTTTTTAACCGAGGCCTGTGTTTGGCTTCCGAATACTGCTGCATCCACCGCCACCCTGCGCCATGTGTCTCTGTCGTCTGCTCACGCTGCTGACGGCTTCCGCTTTTTAACCTAGGCCTGTGTATGGCTTCTGAATACTGCTGCCTCCACCGCCACCCTGCGCCATGTGCCTCTGTCGTCTGCTCACGCTGCTGACGGCTTCCGCTTTTTAAACTAGTCCTGTGTATGTCTTCCGAATACTGCTGCCTCCACCGCCACCCTGCGCCATGTGCCACTTTCAGGTCTCCTTACACTGTTGGTGGGTTCCATTTTGTGATAGGGTGCTGTATGGCCTTCCATTGCTGCTGCCTCCACCGCCACCCTGCGCCATGTGCCTCTGTCGTCTGCTCACGCTGCTGACGGCTTCCGCTTTTTAACCGAGGCCTGTGTTTGGCTTCCGAATACTGCTGCCTCCACCGCCACCCTGCGCCATGTGTCTCTGTCGTCTGCTCACGCTGCTGACGGCTTCCGCTTTTTAACCTAGGCCTGTGTATGGCTTCCGAATACTGCTGCCTCCACCGCCACCCTGCGCCATGTGCCTCTGTCGTCTGCTCACGCTGCTGACGGCTTCCGCTTTTTAAACTAGTCCTGTGTATGTCTTCCGAATACTGCTGCCTCCACCGCCACCCTGTGCCATGTGCCACTTTCAGGTCTCCTTACACTGTTGGTGGGTTCCATTTTGTGATAGGGTGCTGTATGGCCTTCCATTGCTGCTGCCTCCACCGCCACCCTGCGCCATGTGCCTCTGTCGTCTGCTCACGCTGCTGACGGCTTCCGCTTTTTAACCGAGGCCTGTGTTTGGCTTCCGAATACTGCTGCATCCACCGCCACCCTGCGCCATGTGTCACTGTCGTCTGCTCACGCTGCTGACGGCTTCCGCTTTTTAACCGAGGCCTGTGTTTGGCTTCCAAATACTGCTGCCTCCACCGCCACCCTGCGCCATGTGCCTCTGTCGTCTGCTCACGCTGCTGACGGCTTCCGCTTTTTAAACTAGTCCTGTGTATGTCTTCCGAATACTGCTGCCTCCACCGCCACCCTGCGCCATGTGCCACTTTCAGGTCTCCTTACACTGTTGGTGGGTTCCATTTTGTGATAGGGTGCTGTATGGCCTTCCATTGCTGCTGCCTCCACCGCCACCCTGCGCCATGTGCCTCTGTCGTCTGCTCACGCTGCTGGCGGCTTCCGCTTTTTAACCGAGGCCTGTGTTTGGCTTCCGAATACTGCTGCCTCCACCGCCACCCTGCGCCATGTGTCTCTGTCGTCTGCTCACGCTGCTGACGGCTTCCGCTTTTTAACCTAGGCCTGTGTATGGCTTCCGAATACTGCTGCCTCCACCGCCACCCTGCGCCATGTGCCTCTGTCGTCTGCTCACGCTGCTGACGGCTTCCGCTTTTTAAACTAGTCCTGTGTATGTCTTCCGAATACTGCTGCCTCCACCGCCACCTTGTGCCATGTGCCACTTTCAGGTCTCCTTACACTGTTGGTGGGTTCCATTTTGTGATAGGGTGCTGTATGGCCTTCCATTGCTGCTGCCTCCACCGCCACCCTGCGCCATGTGCCTCTGTCGTCTGCTCACGCTGCTGACGGCTTCCGCTTTTTAACCGAGGCCTGTGTTTGGCTTCCGAATACTGCTGCATCCACCGCCACCCTGCGCCATGTGTCACTGTCGTCTGCTCACGCTGCTGACGGCTTCCGCTTTTTAACCGAGGCCTGTGTTTGGCTTCCAAATACTGCTGCCTCCACCGCCACCCTGCGCCATGTGCCTCTGTCGTCTGCTCACGCTGCTGACGGCTTTCGCTTTTTAAACTAGTCCTGTGTATGTCTTCCGAATACTGCTGCCTCCACCGCCACCCTGCGCCATGTGCCACTTTCAGGTCTCCTTACACTGTTGGTGGGTTCCATTTTGTGATAGGGTGCTGTATGGCCTTCCATTGCTGCTGCCTCCACCGCCACCCTGCGCCATGTGCCTCTGTCGTCTGCTCACGCTGCTGACGGCTTCCGCTTTTTAACCGAGGCCTGTGTTTGGCTTCCAAATACTGCTGCCTCCACCGCCACCCTGCGCCATGTGCCTCTGTCGTCTGCTCACGCTGCTGACGGCTTTCGCTTTTTAAACTAGTCCTGTGTATGTCTTCCGAATACTGCTGCCTCCACCGCCACCCTGCGCCATGTGCCACTTTCAGGTCTCCTTACACTGTTGGTGGGTTCCATTTTGTGATAGGGTGCTGTATGGCCTTCCATTGCTGCTGCCTCCACCGCCACCCTGCGCCATGTGCCTCTGTCGTCTGCTCACGCTGCTGACGGCTTCCGCTTTTTAACCGAGGCCTGTGTTTGGCTTCCGAATACTGCTGCATCCACCGCCACCCTGCGCCATGTGTCTCTGTCGTCTGCTCACGCTGCTGACGGCTTCCGCTTTTTAACCTAGGCCTGTGTATGGCCTTCAATTGAAGCTGCTTCTGCTCCGCCACTCTGCCATTGGACTCTTGATAGTCGTCTCCCCACGCTGCTGCTGGGGGGACTTTTTAACATAGGCCTCTGTATGGCCTTCAATTTTAGCTGCTTACGCTCCGCCACTCTGCCATGGGCCCCTGTACCGCCTCCTCATGCTGTTGCCAGGCCCGTAATCTGCCATGGGCCCCCGTACCGACTCCTCATGCTGCTGCCAGGCCCGTAATATGTCATGGGCCCCTGTACCGCCTCCTCATGCTTCTGCCAGGTCCAGAGTGTGTCATGGGTCCCTGTACGGCCTCCCATTGCTGCTGTCTCCATCGCCACACTCTGCCATGTGCCACTTTCAGGTCTCCTCACACTGCTGGTGGGTTCCATTTTGTCATAGGGTGCTGTATGGCCTCCTATTGCTGCTGCCTCCACCGCCACACTGTGGCTCCACACTCTGGTTTTGGCCCCGTGACTGCCCAAATGAGTGAAGTGTGCGGTGATTCTAAGATCGACGGCACTCATCTGCATGTCATACTGACTGACAGTATTATTTCTCTTCCCCAGCAGACTCCAAGGGCATTTAAATTAAAGGTACAGTGTTCTGCACTAATATAAAGGCTCTCTGAAGCCTAGAAACACCCTTTTTATAAGTTAAATTCGCAGCGAATATATTCGGCTCGAATCGAATTTATTCCGCAAATTCGGCGAATCAGCCGAATTGAATTTTTCAATAATTCGCTCATCTCTATTTGCTATCAATAAAAGAGCGAAGTTGATGGTAACAAAATATCTCTCCATGAGGCATCCCACAAAAATTCACAAAATAATGAAGAGACCGAGGGCGAACCCCATCCAAAAAATCCCCAATACCTAGCAACCCCTTATTAATCCACCATTGGAATCTCGCGAAAGACAAACCCGGAGCAAACTCGGGATTACCAAACATCGGAGCCAACGGGGTATGCGGAGAGAAGAAAGGTTTACGAGCTCGCCATCTATCCCACACGGACAATGAATAGGATAGAGTAGGACACAAAATAGGAGGGCGCAATCTACTGGGAAGCCACATAAGAGTACCAATAGCATATGGACGGCACGAAAGAGCCTCAATCCCAACCCATTGGGGGACATATCCCCTGGCTGTAGTACAAGATAGTTGTGCTATCTGGGCCGCCTGAAAGTATGCGAAAAGATTAGGGAGTCCCAAACCACCATGCCTCTTCAAAGAAAATAAGGTAGATTTGTTCAGCCTAGGGTGCTTTCCCCTCCATACAAATCTGGAGACTGCAGTCTGTAGTAAGACTAGTTCTCGTTTGGGAATCAGAATTGGTAACGTCCTGAAATAATATAATAATCTAGGTAGGAAGGTCATTTTAATAGAATTAATTCTACCGAACCAGGAAAGTGAAAGATCCTGCCAGGCTAATAAGTCATTTTTAAGTCGTTTGAAAAGCGGGAGATAGTTGGCCTGGTATAGCGTCGATAAAGATTTCGTAAGGAGAATCCCCAGATAGGGGAGAGAACCAGGGGCCCACTGAAAATCAAAGTTTTCCCGGCAGTAGCGAACCTCTGAATCGGGTAACGAGATATTTAAAGCAACAGTTTTAGATGAGTTGAGCGGAAGACCGGAGGCCTCAGAAAACCTATGAAACAGATGGAAGAAACCAGGCAGAGATGTTCGAGGATTAGATATGTACATAAGAACATCATCGGCAAATAGGGCGCATTTATGAACCCTTTGACCACAGGTAACACCCGATATAGTGGAATCAGCACGAATAGCAATCGCAAGAGGTTCGCCAATGCAAAGAGCAACGGAGAAAGAGGACATCCCTGTCTAGTTCCTCGTTCTATCGAAAAAGGGACCGATTTATATCCACGAATGGAAACTTGAGCTGACAGAGAAGAATAAAGGGCCCGCAACAGCGTCGTAAAATAAGGGCCAAACCCAAACCTGTCCAACGTTCTAAACAAATAGTCCCAGGACAGACTGTCGAATGCCTTCTAAATATCCAGTGACAGTAGTAAAATTTCCCTTTGCGACGATCCATCCCAATTGGACTGCACAGCTGACAGCAAAGCTATAGTCTGCCTAATTTGGTCCGATGTTTGTCGACCACTTATGAATCCTGATTGGTCATCATGAATGTATAAAGCCAAGAAGTTATGGAGCCGTAGGGCCAGGATTTTAGTAAGAATCTTTAAATCACAGTTAATTAAAGAAATAGGCCGGTAATTGGAGACCATAGTAGCATCCTTGAAAGGCTTGGGAATGACACTAATGAATGCCTTATTTTCCTCCGGGAGAACCACTCCCCCCTCCCGCAAATAATTAAAGTACAGGGCCATATGGGGTATCAGAATGTCCGGGAAAGCTTTATAGTAATTATTGGGAAGACCATCCGGTCCCGGGGCCTTATGAGAGGACAGGGATTTCACCGCATTCCCAACTTCTTCACAGGAGATAGGTTGTTCCATTAGCTCCCTATGGGCCTCCCGGAGGGGGGGAAATGAGATAGACTCCAAAAAAGCCTCCAGAGAGGAAGAAGAAGAACAACCCCCCGTGGGCGAACTCTAAAGCTGAGAGTAAAAAGAATGGAATTTGTGGAGGAACCGTTGTCCAGTCGGAGCTTGGGGAGGGCCGTCTGGGAATGTCTAGGAGTCAGCTTGCGTGCTAACAGGGTGCCAGGCCTGTCCCTCCAAGTAAAGAATTTATGATTAGACCAACGAAGTTGTTTATCCGCAGTGGTAGTAAGACATAAGTTAAGTTCCAGTCGGGCCTGGTCAAGTTTAAGTAATAAATCAGGACTGGGATGTTGCTTATGTTGAGCAACCAGGTCAGTATACAACTGAGTTTTAGTAGCAAGTAGGTCATTTCGGGCTTTTTTTAAACGAGAAGAGAGTTGAATAATAAATCCCCTGACTGAGGCCTTATGAGCTGCCCAATTAATCGCCGGGTTCGTGTCCTCTGCTTTATTAAAATCAAAAAATATTTGTAGGTGTGAGGAGATTTCCCGACAATGAGAAGGATTACCCAAAATAGAGTCATTAAGACGCCAATGAAAAGCCGTCTTGCCAGGAGTCTCGGACGACAAGGTGATAGAAACTGGGTCGTGGTCAGACCAGGGCGTAGAAAAGATTTTAGCAGTAGCAAGTTTGGGGAGTGAATATGTATGAAGAAAAATATGGTCAATGCGAGAATAACTATTATGAGCCCTGGAGTAGTGGGAGTAGTCTCGAGAAGTAGAATTAGCATCCCTCCATGCATCAATAAAATCATATCGATATAAACGTTGAGCAAATTTACGGCTCCGTCTAGAAGGAGGCTGAAGCGTGGCGGTTTGGGAACGATCCAGAGTCTGGTCCAACGCTAAATTAGAGTCGCCAGCTAGAATAACATCACCCTCAAATTCTCCGACCAGAGTGCTTAGCAAAGATTGGAAAAATTCAACCTGATTGGCATTGGGTGTATAATAAATTATAAAAGTGATAAGGTTTCCTCCCAAGTGGCCTTTCACCAAAAGATATCGCCCCTCCTTGTCCCGGACAATTTTAGATTCGACAAAGGACACTCTGCGAGAAAAGCATAGGGCCACCCCCCGCTTTTTCTCTGTAGCATTAGCAAAAAAGCAGAGAGGGTAATTTTTATGAATATAACGTGGAGAGAAGGAGGGGGGAAAATGGGTCTCCTGTAAGGCAACTATATCCGCCCCAAGGGAGTGGTATGAGCTAAAGGCCTGTATGCGTTTGGATGGGGAATTGAGCCCCTGAACATTGTGAGAGAGGAAGCGAATTTCTCCGCTAGTAGACCGTATGGAAGACATGATAAACAATTATGAAACTAAGCATAATAAAGACCCCTCGTTCCTTAGGAGTATGAGGATCCCTAGAAGTCCCTAAATGTCGCCAGCTGACCCCCCAAAAAATCAGAAAAAAACAAAGAGAAAAAAATCGGAAAAAAAAAGAAACAAGAAAAGAGAACATTTGGAACAGAAAAGTCCAAATGCCAAGTGACCGCGGTACACGAAACAGTACTAATAAATGTAAGAAACAATGTACCAGGAAATACAGAGCAATAGCCCTGTGGTGGAATAGATCTGCCCAGAGAAACAATCCCGGGGAAGAGTCTTCCAATCAGGGAGAGCGCAAAGACACTCTCCGGCACCGACAGCAATTATAACCCATCAACAATAAATCCAACGCACAGCGCATTGAACATAAAAACAAAGCAATTAAAACCACTTTAAATGGTATTCAACAAACAAATGCAATTCACACCCCAAGTCCCACCCCCAGCCCATCCCCCCACACCAACACAGCAACAGCGGCCAACGCTGTTAAGAGCCACAGAGAGGCCGCCATCAACGAACATATCCCAGCAAAAAGTCCCCAAAAAAAACACGGAAGTTCAAGAAATCCTCCCAGGTGGATTCCGGGACCCACTCTTCTTAGATGATGGAGTAGTCCACAATGGCTGGAGCAGCAGAGGTCAAGGAGCCGATCCCATAGGAGAATGGGGCGTCGGACTGCGAGATATAATACCCAATTGAAGCAGCAACTCTTCGCCATCCTGGAATGTAGCAAACCCGTAGGACTTTCCATCAAGAGTGAACTGTAGACGAAAAGGGTAGGCCCAACGATATTTAATGCCCTTTTGAACCAAGTGAGAGAGAAGTGGCTTGAGGGATCACCGCCTCTGGATAGTGGCCGACGAGACATCAGCAAAGATTTGTACCTTGTGCCCTGCAAGCTCTATATCCGGATTCTCCCTGCCGTAACACATGACCGCCTCCTTAACCTGGAAAAAATGAGGCTTGACGATGATATCTCTAGGAGGCCCCCCTTGCCGGGGGGGATCAATGCCCGGTGAATGCGATCAATCTCAAGGTGAAGGTCATCAATAGCAGGCATAGCGGACCGCATGAGGGTGTGTGCACAGCTAGTAAGCTCCTTAACCGACTCAGGAAGACCTCGAATGCAAAAATTGTATCGCCTGGCCCGATTCTCCAGGTCATCAATTTTAGAATACGCCTCCTCCAGACGATCTTGCAAGTCGGTGATCATGTTAGAATTTTGGGAGATACTTTGGACTGACGCATCAGCTTTAGCCTCAATACTGTCTAGACGGTGGCCCAAGGCCTGAAAATCCTGCTTAAGATCAGCCGCCAGTTTTGAGGTAGCTCTGTCTAATTCGCGTTGCAGCAAATCCGTGAACCGAGCTATCAAAGTCGCATCACCAGAGTATAGAGGCGGGTCAGGAGGAATCGTCGGCGAGGAAGCCGGGCTATCATCCGCTGGCTCAGGACCGCTATGCTGGCTCGAAAAAATGGCAGCTATTTCGCTGCTCAAGGGCGAGGATGCAGGGGAGTCATGGCTCAATGAACAGGCCGAAGCCTGGGACTCTAGTGGCACAGGGCTGGAGGGTGACTGGGGGGGCTGCAGGGAATCACTCACCCCAGCTGATAATGCTGCTGCCGTCCTCCCAGGACCAGTGTGAGACGAGGAGCCTGTCCTCTCCCTCCGAGGGAGAGGTGCTGCTGCAGTAGAGGCAGAGGAGGCACCAGGAGCCGCGGGCACCGATCCGGCCGCTATCTTGGATCCCCCTGTCCCTGCAGAGAGCCGCAACTGGGAGCCTCCACGGCTCTTCACCGCCATCTTTCCGGGCATATTAGCAGGTGCCCGAGATCCGGAGAAAGGCAGGGGGGGCCCCGGGGGCGAAGCGGCACTATGCCCTTTTATGGGCTGCAGTCAGTGCCGGAGATGTGCGGAGCTAATGCCGGGACATCCAATCCCGGCGGCCGCGCATGCGCACTCCGAACTAACCTTTTAATCACTTGCCCTTCAGGGGATTTACCCCCCTTCCTGACCAGGCCATTTTTTTGCGATATAGCACTGAGTTATTTTAACTGACAATTGCGTGGTCATGCAACGCTGCACCCAAATGAAATGTTTGTCCTTTTTTCCCACAAATGGAGCTTTCTTTTGGTGGTATTTGATCACCTTTGCAGTTTTTATTTCTTGTGCTATAAACAAAAAAAGACCAACAATTTTGAAAAAATAACCTATATTTTCGACTTTTTGCTATAAAACATATCCAGTTAAAAAAAAAATCCCAATACATATAAATTAATTGGTTTATGTGAAAATTATAGCATCTACAAATGGTGATATATACATACTGGCATTGTTTATTTATTTATTTTTTACAAGTAATGGCAGCAATTACCATCTTATTGTGGGACTGCGGGACTGCGGCGGGCATTCTGACACTGGGGGGAACTGACTAACTGCCACTGACATCCCCAGTGACACTAATACAGTGATCATTGCTAATAAAAAGCACTGACACTGTACTAATGACACTGGAGAGGAAGAGGTTAACATCTGAAGCGATCAAGGGGTTAACTGTGTGCTGTGTTTGTTTTACTGTGTTGTTTGTGAATGCTTTATTATGTAAGCACAAGCAGAATGCTTGTGCTGACAGGGGAGATATATATTGCTTACATGCAGACCTCTTCCATCAGTGTTCCTTGGCGATCGTTGTGTGCTGGCGATCGACAGCTGTAGCAACCAATAGCCGCACAGGTAGAGCGGCGCGCACATGCCCCCTCCCCAGAAATACAAAATAACATATATATACAGTATGTGATTTTGTGCAGCCCTGCCGCACAAAGTATTGTAATGACTGTTTTGCGATCCCATGAAAATTCTTTAACCATTTACAAAGTCAACTCCTTTAAATCCAACATGGAAGAATTTTAAAAAGACTTGAAGCTAGTTACATCTTACTAATATAGAATAATATGGTGCAGCGCTACCCCAAATAATACCGTAATCCCATACTAGCTTATCCCAAAATATCAGATACATGATGTACTAAGTCAATAAACAATAATAAATAAAAATAGAATAAATTGCACAAAAATGGTTTAAATCATCCAAAATAGCTCATATCAAACTTATAAGTGACTATTAATTCCCCCAGTGCAATTCAGTGAATAAATAAACCAATCACTCACAGATCATAAAGTGAACTGATCCACTAAGCGATCCATAGTGCGACGAAAAAGTGAATAGATAATGTAAACCTAAAGAAACGCCAGAAAAGAAATACAACAAAAGTACAAAATAATAAGTCAAAAAGTCCTAATATTAAGAATAATAATAATCAATAATAAAAATAATAAAAATGTGAATCCCTAAATGTGGAATCAATTATCACGCTGATAATAATGGTGACCACAGAGGCTATAAATTCACCAAATAAAAGTGAAAAAGTTTGTTAAAAAATCTCTGTGAATCCCTAAATGTGGGATTAAATATATCGCACAATAGTGACAAGTGCAGTGATTAGAAGACAAAATATAATAATGAATAAATAAACAAACATTATTAAAGTGATATCACCAAAAAAAAAGATATTCAGAAAAATTCTTTGAAAGTGTCGTAAAAATTTAGTCCAGAAAATAAAAGTTCAAAGGTGTGTAAACACCAAATAATCCAACGACTTCAGAAAGTGCAGGTGATATAGTGAATATGCATGACAACCAATAGGAAATAATCCATAAACGGCTGAATTGCCCCCTCATCTCCTTGAAGCGACCCAAAAGGGCCAAATGCCTGTTAGAAAACAAGAGGGATCGTCCACGGTCTGGTCCCCCCTTCAAGGATAATATCCGGCCGCAGCGGTGATATCCGCTTCACAGGTTAATGGAAGAAGCAGCAGGAACCCCCTCAGGGATGATTTAGTATGATACAGCCAGCTCACATCAAAAAGGTCAGGATAAAGACAGAAAGATCTCTCATAGTGTAAATCTGTTTAATATTACCTAAAACATGTATAGCCAAATGCCCACTCACTTTTTCAAAGAATAAAACAAGCTGAAAAACCTCATGCTATAGGTGTACTTACATGGGCATTTTTGGGTGTACAAAGATGGCGTCCACGACGGAAATATGTCACCACGTTCCTACGCGTTACTTTCCGTTAACATGTGACTTCCCCAGGGTAATGTGATTGGTACAGTTGCAAGAAAAAGTATGTGAACCCCTTGGGATTACATGGAGTTTTGCATGAATTGGGCATAAAATGTGCTCTGAACGTCATCTAAGTCACAACAATAGAAGAACACAGTCTGCTGAACATAATACTACACAAACATTATCTCCGCCATGTTTTACAGTGGGGATGAGGTTTTGATGCTGGTGTGCTGTGCCTTTTTTTCTCCACACATAGTGTTGTGTGTTCTTCCCAAACAACTCCATCTTGGTTTCATCTGTCCACAGTATATTTTACCAGTAGTGCTGTGGAACATCCAGGTGCTCTTTTGCAAACTTCAAACGTGCTGCAATATTCTTTTTGGACAGCAATGGCTTCCTCCGTGATATCCTCCCATGTACTCCATTCTTGTTTAATGTTTTCCTTATTGTAGATGTGTCAACAAAAATGTTAGCATGTGCCAGAGATTTCTGTAGGTCTTTAGCTGACACTCTGGGATTCTTCTTTACCTCATGCAGCATTCTGCGCTGTGCTCTTGCAGTCATTTTTACAGGACGACCACGCCTAGGGAGAGTAGCAACAGTGCTAAACTTTCTCCATTTGTAGACAGTCTGTCTTACCGTGGACACATGAACATCAAGGCTTTTGGAGATACTTTTGTAACCCTTTCCAGCTTCAAGCAAGTCAACAATTCTTGATCGTAGGTCTTCTGAGAGCTTTTTTCTGCGAGGCATGGTTCACATCAGACAGTGCTTCTTGAAACTAGTAAACCCAAAACAGGTGTGTGTTTTTTAAGGGCAGGACAGCTGTCAGCAACACATCCAATATCATCACACTGATTGGACTCAAGGTTGGCTCACTCCTGGCTCCAATTAGCTCTGGGAGAAGTCATTAAGCTAGGGCCTCACATACTTTTTCCTCCCTGCACTGTGACTGTTTACATGTTATGTGCAATTAAACCATGGCAACATCTAATATTTGTGTAGTATTATGTTCAGCAGACTGTTTTATTCTATTGTGACTTAGATGACATTCAGAGCACATTTTATGCCCAATTCATGCAAAACTCCACGTAATCCCAAGGGGTTCACATACTTTTTCTTGCAACTGTAACATACGGCTCTATATAGGGAGTCTATCTGCCAATCAAAGGAAGAAATCTGGACCTCCGGTGGCAATGTTATTGAGGTCCTGCACAAGGACAAGCTATGTAATGCTCCTACAACAGTAAAAATCTCCGGCAGCCATACTAAAAGGGGTCAGATTATATACATATATTTATATACAGGTGAAACTCGAAAAATTAGAATATCGTGCAAAAGTTCATTTATATCAGTAATGCAACTTAAAAGGTGAAACTAATGTATGAGATAGACTCATTATATGCAAAGCAAGATAGTTCAAGCAGTGATTTGTCATAATTGTGATGATTATGGGTATAGCTCATGAAAACCCCAAATCCACAATCTCAGAAAATTTGAATATTACATGTAGAGATGAGCGAATCGAACCAGGCGAAGTGGAATTCGATTCGAATTTCAGGAAAAATTCGATTCGCGTCGAATCCGAATATTAGCCTACTTCGGGTGCGCGAATCGGATTTTTCCCGATCAGCCGGCAAAAGTGTCCCTGCAGAGAGCTCCGCTATTTCTGACAGTTCTCTGACAGTTCCTTTACATGTACAGCGGTTGAAACATTGTATCTATTTGTTTCCATTTAGGATACAGATGTTTTTATTCGGAAACAGATACAATGTTTCAACCGCTGTAAATGTGAAAGTCAGAGAACTGTCAGAAATAGAGGAACTCTGCAGATACACTTTTTGCCGGTTTGGAATTATTCTTATTTTCATCCTACTTCTTCTTCTTCTTCATCCTCATCCTCAGAAGAAGAAGAAGAGGATGAGGATGAGGATGAAGAAGAAGAAGAAGAAGAAGAAGTAGGATGAAAATAAGAATAATTCCAAGCCGGCAAAAAGTGTATCTGCAGAGCTCCTCTAAGTGTATCTGCAGAATAGAGGAGCTCTGCAGATACACTTTTTGCCGGCTTGGAATTCTTCTTATTTTCATCCTACTTCTTCTTCTTCTTCCTCTTCATCCTCATCCTCATCCTCTTCTTCTTCTTCTGAGGATGAGGATGAAGAAGAAGAAGAAGAAGAAGAAGTAGGATGAAAATAAGAAGAATTCCAAGCCGGCAAAAAGTGTATCTGCAGAGCTCCTCTATTCTGCAGATACACTTAGAGGAGCTCTGCAGATACACTTTTTGCCGGCTTGGAATTCTTCTTATTTTCATCCTACTTCTTCTTCTTCTTCATCCTCATCCTCAGAAGAAGAAGAGGATGAGGATGAGGATGAAGAAGAAGAAGAAGAAGGATGAAAATAAGAAGAATTCCAAGCCGGCAAAAAGTGTATCTGCAGAGCTCCGCTAAGTGTATCTGCAGAGCTCCGCTATTTCTGACAGTTCTGTGACATTCCCTCCATACAGCGGTTGAAACATTGTATCTATTTGTTTCCATTTATGGAAACAAATAGATACAATGTTTCAACCGCTGTATGGAGGGAATGTCACAGAACTGTCAGAAATAGCCTATTTCTGACAGTTCTGTGACATTCACTCCATACAGCGGTTTCAACCGCTGTATGGAGGGAATGTCACAGAACTGTCAGAAATAGCCTATTTCTGACAGTTCTGTGACATTCCCTCCATACAGCGGTTGAAACATTGTATCTATTTGTTTCCATAAATGGAAACAAATAGATACAATGTTTCAACCGCTGTATGGAGGGAATGTCACAGAACTGTCAGAAATAGCCTATTTCTGACAGTTCTGTGACATTCACTCCATACAGCGGTTTCAACCGCTGTATGGAGGGAATGTCACAGAACTGTCAGAAATAGCCTATTTCTGACAGTTCTGTGACATTCCCTCCATACAGCGGTTGAAACATTGTATCTATTTGTTTCCATAAATGGAAACAAATAGATACAATGTTTCAACCGCTGTATGGAGGGAATGTCACAGAACTGTCAGAAATAGCGGAGCTCTGCAGATACACTTAGCGGAGCTCTGCAGATAGATACAGCGGTTGAAACATAGGCTATGTTTCAACCGCTGTATGGAGTGAATGTCAGAGAACTGTCAGAAATAGCCTATTTCTGACAGTTCTCTGACATTCACTCCATACAGCGGTTGAAACATAGCCTATGTTTCAACCGCTGTATCTATCTGCAGAGCTCCGCTAAGTGTATCTGCAGAGCTCCGCTATTTCTGACAGTTCTGTGACATTCCCTCCATACAGCGGTTGAAACCGCTGTATGGAGTGAATGTCACAGAACTGTCAGAAATAGGTTATTTCTGACAGTTCTGTGACATTCCCTCCATACAGCGGTTACAATGTTTCAACCGCTGTATGGAGGGAATGTCACAGAACTGTCAGAAATAGCCTATTTCTGACAGTTCTGTGACATTCCCTCCATACAGCGGTTGAAACATTGTATCTATTTGTTTCCTTCTCCTTCTTCTCATCCTTCTCCTTCTCCTTCTTCTCATCCTTCTCCTTCTCCTTCTTCTCATCCTTCTTCTCATCCTTCTTCTCATCCTTCTCCTTCTTCTCATCCTTCTCCTTCTCCTTCTTCTCATCCTTCTCCTTCTTCTCATCCTTCTCCTTCTTCTCATCCTTCTCCTTCTCCTTCTTCTCATCCTTCTCCTTCTTCTCATCCTTCTCCTTCTTCTCATCCTTCTCCTTCTTCTCATCCTTCTCCTTCTCCTTCTTCTCATCCTTCTCCTTCTCCTTCTTCTCATCCTTCTCCATCTTCTCATCCTTCTCCTTCTTCTCATCCTTCTCCTTCTCCTTCTCCTTCTTCTCATCCTTCTCCTTCTTCTCATCCTTCTTCTCATCCTTCTCCTTCTTCTCATCCTTCTTCTCATCCTTCTCCTTCTTCTCATCCTTCTTCTCATCCTTCTTCTTCTCATCCTTCTCCTTCTTTTCATCCTTCTCCTTTCTTCTCATCCTTCTCCTTCTTCTCATCCTTCTTCTCATCCTTCTCCTTCTTCTCATCCTTCTCCTTCTCCTTCTTCTCATCCTTCTCCTTCTTCTCATCCTTCTCCTTCTTCTCATCCTTCTCCTTCTCCTTCTTCTCATCCTTCTCCTTCTCCTTCTTCTCATCCTTCTCCTTCTCCTTCTTCTCATCCTTCTCCATCTTCTCATCCTTCTCCTTCTTCTCATCCTTCTCCTTCTCCTTCTCCTTCTTCTCATCCTTCTCCTTCTTCTCATCCTTCTCCTTCTTCTCATCCTTCTCCTTCTTCTCATCCTTCTCCTTCTCCTTCTTCTCATCCTTCTCCTTCTTCTCATCCTTCTCTTTCTTTTCATCCTTCTCCTTCTTCTCATCCTTCTCCTTCTCCTTCTCCTTCTCCTTCCTCATCTCCAAGGGCATTTAAATTAAAGGTACAGTGTTCTGCACTAATTTAAAGGCTCTCTGAAGCCTAGAAACCCTTTTATTAAGTTAAATTCGTAGCGAATTAATTCGCATCGAATCGAATTTCTTCCTCAAATTCGGCGAATCAGCCGAATCGAATTTTTTAATAATTCGCTCATCTCTAATTACATGCAATCAATAAAACAAGGATTGTACATAGAACAATATTGGACCTCTGAAAAGTCTAAGCATGCATATGTACTCAGTACTTGGTTTGGGCCCCTTTTGCAGCAATTACTGCCTGAATGCGCGTGGCATGGAAGCTATCAGCCTGTGGCACTGCTGAGGTGTTATGGAAGACTAGGATGCTTCAATAGCGACCTTCAGCTCTTCTGCATTGTTCGGTCTCATGTCTCTCATCTTTCTCTTGGCAATGCCCCATAGATTTTCTATGGGGTTCAGGTCAGGCGAGTTGGCGAGTTTGCTGGCCAATCCAGCACAGTAATCCCACGGTCATTGAACCAGGTTTTGGTGCTTTTGGCAATGTGGGCAGGTGCCAAGTCCTGCTGGAAAATGAAGTCAGCATCCCCATAATGCTTGTCTGCGGAAAGAAGCATGAAGTGCTCCAAAATCTTCTGGTAGATGGCTACGTTGACCCTGGACTTAATGAAGCATAGTGGAACAACACCAGCAGATGACATGGCTCCCCAAATCAACACAGACTGTGGAAACTTCACACTGGACTTCAAGCATCCTGCAGTGTGTGCTTCTCCATTCTTCCTCCATACTCTGGGTCTTTGGTTTCTAAATGAGATGCAAAAGTTGCTCTCATCAGAAAAGAGGACTTTGGACCACTGAGCAACAGACCAGGTCTGTTTTTCTTTAGCCCAGGTAAGACGCTTCTGACGTTGTTTTTTGTTCAGGAGCGGCTTGCCAAGAGGAATACGACATTTGAAGCCCATGTCCAAGATCCGTCTCTGTGTGGTGGCTCTTGATGCACTGACTCCAGCCTCAGTCCACTCCTTGTGATAGTCCCCAACACTTTTGAATGACCTTTTCCTGACAATCCTCTCCAGGCTGCTGCCTGTGCACCTTTTTCTTCCACACTTTTCCCTTCCACATAACTTTCTATTAATGTACTTTGATACAGCACTTTGGGAACATCCAACTTCTTTTGCAATTATCTTTTGAGGCTTTCCCTCCTTATGGAGGGTGTCAATGATGGTTTTCTGCACAACTGTCAGGTCAACAGTCTTTCCCATGATTGTGATTCCTACTGAACCAGACTGAGAGACCATTTAAAGGCTCGGGAACCCTTTGCAGGTGTTATGGCTTAATTAGCTGATTAGAATGGGACACTTTGAGCCTATTCTAATTCACAATATTCTAATTTTCTGAGATTGTGGATTTGGGGTTTTCATGAGCTGTAAACCAAAATCATCACAATTATGACAAATCACGGCTTGAACTATCTTGCTTTGCATGTAATGAGTCGCATATGTAGATGCGCAGATGCACCTCTTAACAATTTTTATTAGAATTAAAAAATATAAAAACGTTTCTCTTCAGTTATAAATGCATAAAAGCATATTATACTACTTATATACAGGGAAGATAAGAATATTACTAATACATTGTATGGCTTTGTGGAGACTATTTATTAAAAAATATATAACCCCATAATATAAACAAAAAATAGCGATATATATGCTAAAGAGACCATATACATCTGCCAATTATCTAAAAATACTACTAAAATTTCACTATACGCTAAAACACCAATGATCTACTAAAAAGAGAGAGAGGGGAGAAGGAACTACCTCATTAATTCTATATGATATGTGGTTTAAATATAACACTAAACCCTATTCGTCAAACAAATTGCATATGAATGCGTTGTGAAGGTGCGTTATGAACGTGCATAAATAAACTCACACCCATACAAAAACAACCATAACATCAGTATACATATTAATATTATAAAAAATTTAAAATTATATAAAAAAAAGTTCATAATTATAAATCTTGTTCTGTCTCTCCAATCTAAGCATTGATAGTGTGATCTCTGTAACTTACAGTTGTGATGAGATAGCAAAAACTTCATCTCAGCTGGATACCACAGTCAGTGGTCAATCGATAAGACATCTTGTAGATCTTGTGAAGTTTATTCCATAAACTTACAACATCTTACAACAATGAACATTCGATAGATCAAAAGATCATTATGTTTCCTGCTCCATGACATGAGGCTAGAGCTGCAATGCATTTCTGGGAAAGGGGGAGGGCTATCTATACAGCAATGACTAAACCAAAGGAAAGGGAGGAGCAGAGACAACATATAGAAACACTTAAAGGCACATGACAATCAATATGACAGTCATGTGAAACATGACAAATCTCATTTATATATCACAAGTAACAGCCAAGTACCAATATACAATTAAAATAATAATACTATTATAAAACCAACATTAAAAATATAACTTTGATCATAAATATAACGTTATACATTAAAAGAGGACCCGATAAATTTAAAAAATCACAAATAAAACAGTTAAGATCAAATTCAACATTCAAACCTCTAGCTGCCTGCGTTTGCATGGAGAAAATCCATCTGAAATCCGCTTGACTTAAAGTGCAGACCTTATTACTTCCTCTCCAGTGAGTTTTATATTTTTCTATACCCCAAAAAAGTAAGGAGGAAGGGTCCCTATTGTGATATATTGAGAAGTGTTTGGAAACACTATGCTTGGGGAAATCTTTTTTGATATTTTGAACATGTTCCCGAAGTCATTTCCATAGGGGTCAATTAGTCCTTCCTACATATTGTAGACCATACTTACATTGAAGTGCATATACCACGCCCTCTGTCCTGCAAGAGATGAAATCTTTAATTTGGAACTCCATTGCTATGGGAAGAAAAATTACTTCACTTAGAGTTATGCCCTTTTGTAGCCTTACAGGCATAACATTTCTTACAACGGAAAAAACCTTTCTAATCTACAAACGTGACATGTTTGTTCATTATAGGTGAGTCCAGGACATTTTTTACCAATTTAGTTCTTAAAGTAGGGGCCCGCCTATAAATACATTTTGGGCTAACTGGTAATATACCTATTAATGTTATGTCTGCCTTAAGTAGGGGCCAGTGTTTCTTAAAAGTATTTTCTGTTTTTTTATAGTGCACAATAAAGTCTAAAATAATTGCTAATTGATCCTCAAATTCATCTTTTCTAATTTTGTCACTTATAAGTGTTGTTCTGTCCATACTGGAAACTTCCTGTATTGCTCATTCTATCTGGTCCTGGGGGTAACCCTTGTTTATAAAGCGTTGACCAATGGTCTTAACTTGCTCTATATAGTCTTCCTTAGAGGAACAATTTCTCTTTAATCTCACATATTGTACCTTAGGTATATTTAAAAACCATGGGGGATAGTGGCAACTATCGATGGGAATATACCCATTCCTATCAACCCCTTTAAAAAATGTTTTGGTGGTAATTTGTCCTTCTTTGATTGTAATTGTTAGATCCAAGAAGTTAATATGTAAATTATTATATTCCCAGGAGAATTTAATGTTTCTAGTATTATCATTAAGTCTGTTAAGAAAATCCAATAAGGCTCCCTCTTCACCTTCCCACACTATAATGACATCATCAATATACCTTTTATATAATTTTTAACTTTCTGGGGGATGTTCATAAACTGCCTCCTTCTCCCAATATACCATAAAGATGTTTGCAACACTCAGAGTAAAGCGTGCTCCCATGGCAACCCCTTTAATTTGGTGGTAAAATTGTCGATTGTGCCAAAAATAGTTACAGTCAGGTCCATAAATATTTGGAATCTGTTGCTGTCAACTCTCAAGATGAGATCCAAAGAGCTGTCACTATCAGTGAAGCAAGCCATCATTAGGCTGAAAAAAACAAAACAAACCCATCAGAGAGATAGCAAAAACATTAGGCGTGGCCAAAACAACTGTTTGGAACATTCTTAAAAAGAAGGAACGCACCTGTGAGCTCAGCAACACCAAAAGACCCGGAAGACCACGGAAAACAACTGTGGTGGATGACCGAAGAATTCTTTCCCTGGTGAAGAAAACACCCTTCACAACAGTTGGCTAGATCAAGAACACTCTCCAGGAGGTAGGTGTATGTGTGTCAAAGTCAACAATCAAGAGAAAACTTCACCAGAGTGAATACAGAGGGTTCACCACAAGATGTAAACCATTGGTAAACCTCAAAAACAGGAAGGCCAGATTAGAGTTTGCCAAACGACATCTAAAAAGCCTTCACAGTTCTGGAACATCCTATTGACAGATGAGATCAAGATCAACTTGTACCAGAGTGATGGGAGTAGAAGAGTATGGAGAAGGAAAGGAACTGCTCATGATCCTAAGCATACCACCTCATCAGTGAAGCATGGTGGTGGTAGTGTCATGGCGTGGGCATGTATGGCTGCCAATGGAACTGGTTCTCTTGTATTTATTGATGATGTAACTGCTGACAAAAGCAGCAGGATGAATTCTGAAGTGTTTCAGGCAATATTATCTGCTCATATTCAGCCAAATGCTTCAGAACTCATTGGACGCCGCTTCACAATGCAGATGGACAATGATCCAAAGCATACTGCAAAAGCAACCAAAGAGTTTAAGGGAAAGAAGTGCTATGTTATGCAATGGCTAAGTCAATCACCTGACCTGAATCCGACTGAGCATGCATTTCACTTGCTGAAGACAAAACTGAAGGGAAAATGCCCCAAGAACAAGCAGGAACTGAAGACAGTTGCAGTAGAGACCTGGCAGAGCATCACTAGGGATGAAACCCAGCGTCTGGTGATGTCTATGCGTTCCAGACTTCAGGCTGTAATTGACTGCAAAGGATTTGCAACCAACTATTAAAAAGTGAGTTTGATTTATGATTATTATTCTGTCCCATTACTTTTGGTCCCTTAACAAGTGGGAGGCACATATGCAAACTGTTGTAATTCCTACACCATTCACCTGATTTGGATGTAAATACCCTCAAATTAAAGCTGCCAGTCTGCAGTTAAAGCACATCTTGTTCATTTCATTTCAAATCCATTGTGGTGGTGTATAGAGCCAAAAATGTTAGAATTGTGT
Source organism: Staurois parvus (assembly GCF_062004578.1). Lineage (NCBI taxonomy): Eukaryota > Metazoa > Chordata > Amphibia > Anura > Ranidae > Staurois > Staurois parvus. The sequence continues at coordinate 794,844 of NW_028318718.1, read as the reverse complement.
CGATGTCCCAATATTTATGGACCTGACTGTAAATATGGGATTTTGTGCAGCCCTGCCGCCCTGTAGCAGTAGTTCTGCTATAGGGTGGTCAGGAAGTAGTTAATGACTGTTTTGCGATCCCATGAAAATTCTTTACCCATTTACAAAGTCAACTCCTTTAAATCCAACATGGAAGAATTTTAAAAAGACTTGAAGCTAGTTACATCTTACTAATATAGAATAATATGGTGCAGCGCTACCCCAAATAATACCGTAATCCCATACTAGCTTATCCCAAAATATCAGATAAATGATGTACTAAGTCAATAAACAATAATAAAAATAGAATAAATTGCACAAAAATGGTTTAAATCATCCAAAATAGCTCATATCAAACTTATAAGTGACTAATAATTCCCCCAGTGGAATTCAGTGAATAAATAAACCAATCACTCACAGATCATAAAGTGAACTGATCCACTAAGGGATCCAAAGTGGGACGAAAAAATGAATAGATAATGTAAACCTAAAGAAACGCCAGTGAAAGAAATACAAAAAAGTACAAAATAATAAGTCAAAAAGTCCTAATAGGACTGCAATAATAATAATAATAATCAATAATAAAAATAATAAAAATGTGAATCCCTAGATGTGGGATCAATTATCACGCTGATAATAATGGTGACCACAGAGGCTATAAATTCACCAAATAAAAGTGAAAAATGTGTGAAAAAATCTCTGTGAATCCCTAAATGTGGGATTAAATATATCAACACAATAGTGACAAGTGCAGTGATTAGAAGACAAAATATGATAATGAATAAATAAACAATCATTATTAAAGTGATATCACCAAAAAAAAGATGATATTCAAAAAAACTCTTTGAAAGCGTTGCATAAATTTAGTCCAGAAAATAAAAGTTCAAAGGTGCGTCAACACCAAATAATCCAATGACTTCAGAAAGTGCAGGTGATATAGTGAATATGCATGACAACCAATAGGAAAATAAACAGCTGAATTGCCCCCTCACCTCCTTGAAGCGACCCAAAAGGGCCAAAACGCCTGTTAGAAAACAAGAGGGACCGTCCACGGTCTGGTCCCCCCTTCAAGGATAATATCCCTCTTCAAGGATAATATGGTATTGGATAAAGGCCTTAAATATGCCCCACCCAAACCTGCAAACAAATTTGACATATATGTTGATATACAAAAATATGTAAGAAAATTAAATATTAAAAAATATTTTTTAGGGCTGCCTGGAGCAAGAAATATAAATGCTAATGTCCTAAGCAGTGAAATCCAGCATACTATGTTGCAAAATAAATCGCTTTTTAATCTACAAATTATTAGTAACAGTCAAGTAGAAGCTTTTAAGAAAATTAGTCAAGACTAGGAGGAACTAAGAATTCCCAAAATGGCGCCGAATAAAGGGATAGAGTTGGGAACCAAACAACTGGCTAAGAGGAAAGTTAAGGTTGTTAGACCAGCAGATAAAGGAAGGGGAAACTGTCTAAAGATCCCACACTCAAATACAAAAAAGAACTTGAACTTTTGGTTAAAAGGGGAATAGATAAGAAAATACTCAATAAAAAGGAATCTAGATATTTGATACCAGATATGTGTAGAATACCAGTTATATATACGGTACCTAAAATCCATAAGGATCACTCCAATCCACCCAATTGTAAACAGGATACAATCAGTACTAGCTAGGCTGGGACAATATATAGATCTGTTCCATCAACCTTCGGTAAAAAATAATCATACCTTAGGGATACGAATCATCTAATTCAATTACTTGGAGATTTAAATTGGAACTCAACATCAATTTTTGTCGCTAGCGCAGATGTATCATCCCTTTAGGCCATCATGATGCTATAGAAGCAACTAGCTGGGGTTTGAGAGAATCTACCGTGCTCCCAGAGAAAGTTTTTGATAGATTGTCTAGACTTTTGCCTAACACATACAGTATATGTGATTTTGTATTTCTGGGTAGGGGGCACGTGTGCGCCCCTCTACCTGTGTGGCTATTGGTTGCTACAGCTGTTGATCACCAGCACCCAACGATCGCCAAGGAACACTGATGGAAGAGGTCTGTATGTAAGCAATAGATATCTCCCCTGTCAGCACAAGCATTCTACTTTGTATTGCTCTGCATAGCAGAGCAATACAAAGCAGTGTGCTTACATAGTAAAGCATTCACAGACAACACAGTAAAACACACATAGCACACAGTTAACCCTTTGATCGCTCCAGATGTTGTTGTTTATTGGCTTAGTACATCATGTACCTGATATTTTGGGATAAGCTAGTGTGGGATTACGGTATTATTTGGGGTAGCGCTGCACCATATTATTCTATATTTTGCACAATACCCATTTGGAATATAGTTGGGTGTTAGCAGCCCCCTCCTTAATTGTCATTAGTTTATTTTGAGTAGCGCAGGAGGTCTATATTGTGTTTTTTGTACATCTTACTACCGATGTTTCAACAACAAGCCATCAGGATCAACAAATCAATGTTAAAATATATAGGAGTTTCACTGAGTTTTAGCAAAATTTCAGCTATCTACAATGATAGCTGATTTACTAAAAAAGTTGTGAACCTTCACACAAATTGTGTTAATATTCACTTACTTCAAGAAACTAATCATGTGCAGATGTTCATGTACAAGTAATCTGTAATCTGTTTTTCATAAGATTGGATAACTGAAATGACTATTCCTGAGGATGCCGCCTTGCAAAACGTATGTAGAAGCGAGATCCTGTCACTTCCGGATTCCCGTGTTGTCACGTCCTATCGAAAGCGAGGCTTGGAGTGCACACTGGCTATGCGATTGGAATTTACACATACACAAGCTGCATAAACTGGTGCCGGGTATTTGAGCACCATTACATAGTTTTATGACCATTCAATTGGGGGCAGTTATCTTTGATTCCTTGGATCCATATCCCTTATTAGGAGACCAGGAGGTCTGATCCAGGAGAGCCTGTTGCTAGTTGCCAACATTTATGATAATAAAGCGCATTTGACCACCTTAACCAGGGTCAATTTTTTCTGGTGAGTGAGCAATTCACATATTGTCTGCATGTGGTGAAAGAGCACATTTTTAACCTATAGGATTACATCTTCATGGGACTGTCATCTTAATGTTCACTATATAGTGTTTTTTTTGTTTTTTAAAATTCTCTTTATTGAGTTATAAAGTAGAGAGTACAAAACAAAGCCTATTGGGCATACCCAGGAATAATAATAACAAAAGCAAACAAACAGAGAAAAACATAAAAACACAAATAGGGTAAACAACAACAAACAAATGACAACCACACTCAATGAAATCACAGGGCATATACAGTTGTGTTCAGCATAATAGCAGTCAGACATCACTAACCTGATCAATCACTGTTTTTGGTAGAAATTATATTTCTACATGGCAAATAATTTACTAGCAGGTGTAGTAGAGTAATAGAAATCCAACAGACCCAACAGTCATGACATGCATGCTGCTGATTCTGTGTAATTGAATCACTAATTGAAAGGGGCATGTTCAAAATAATAGCAGTGTGGAGTTCTATTAGTGAGGTCATTCATTCTTTGAAAAACAGGTGGCAATTATTGCCCTTATTTAAGGAAGGAAGGCAGTAATTGTTGTACATCCTGGTTACAGTGCATTTCTCTCTGAAATTCTGAGGAAAATGGGTCGTTCCAGACATTGTTCAGAAGAACAGTGTACCTTGATTAAAAAGTTGATTGGAGAGGGGAAAACATATAAAGAAATGCAGAAAATGATAGGCTACTCAGCTAAAATGATCGCAAATGCTTTAAAATGGCAACCAAAACCTGAAAGACGTGGAAGAAAGCGAAAAACTACCATTCAAATGGATAGAAGAATAGTCAAAATGGCAAGGACTCAGCCAACAATCAGCTCCAGGAAGATCAAAGAAGGTGTAAAGTCACCTGTGAGTACTGTTACAATTAGAAGACGCCTATGTGAAGCCAAGCTATCTGCAAGAAGCCCCCGCAAAGTCCCACTGTTGAAAAAAAGACATGTGCTGAAGAAGTTACAATTTGCCAAAGAGCACATCTACTGGCCTAAAGAGAAATGGAGCAACATTTTGTGGACTGATGAAAGTAAGATTGTTCTTTTTGGGTCTAGTGGCCGGAAACAGTTTGTCAGTCGACCCCTGAGCACTGAATTCAAGCCACAGTACACTGTGAAAACAGTGAAGCATGGTTGCGCAAGCATCATTATATGGAGATGTTTCTCATACTACGGTGTTGGGCCTATTTATCACATACCAGGGATCATGGATCAGTTTGAATACATCAGAATACTTGAAGAGGTCATGCTGCCTTATGCTGAAGAGGAAATGCCCTTGAAATGGGTGTTCCAAAAAGACAACGACCCCAAACACACCAGTAAATGTGCAACATCTTGGTTCCAGACCAACAAGATTGACGTTATGGAGTGGCCAGCCCAATCCCCGGATCTTAATCCAATAGAAAACTTGTGGTGTGACAACAAAAATGCAGTTTCTGAGGCAAAACCAAGAAATAGAGAACTGTGGAATGTAGTCCAATCATCCTGGGCTGGAATACCTGTTCACAGGTGCCAGAAGTTGGTTGACTCCATGCAACACAGATGTACAGCAGTTCTCAGAAACAGTGCTTATACAACTAAATATTAATGAAGTGATTTAAAGGAAAGCAAAATCTTCAAACATTTTTCAGTTTATGTAGTGAATGTTTGAGTTTGTAAAGAAGGATACAAACACTGCTATTTTTTTGAACAGTCTAATATTCACTTTTCTTAAATTTTTTTAGAGGAACAACACAAATTTAATATATTTTTCTTCATGTTTTGATTTGGAATAGAATGTGTAGTGTTCCCAATGCATTTGTGTGTATGGAAATAAAAGCTATTAGAAAGATTTTGAGCTTTATTCACTTTTTTCAACCCACTGCTATTATTTTGAACACAACTGTATGTGGCAGAAAAACAATTCCCACAGGAGAGCACAGACAACTCACACTGAGGAACGATAGAGGTAGAGAACCACCACTTGATCCTAATCAGGGCTAGAAGGGACCAACTCAGAGGAGTCAATCCAGATATACCACACCTTCGTAAATTTAGCGGGACACCCCCTGGATTCATAGGTGTATTTATATAGAGGAGAACTGCATTGACTAGATGTTTCCAGAAACTGGATGTGGGAGCATGAGGGGGCTTTCACTTTAAGAGTATCGCTTTGCGGGCATAAAAAAGCAAGAAAGCAATCAAGGTTCTCATGGTGCGAGAGACAGCCAAGGACTGAACCAAACCCAACAAACAAACCTCAGTAGATAATGATACAAAAAATTGTGGTTATAGAGGATATACTGTCAACTACATCTGTCCAATATCTCTGGATAACCGGGCAGCACCAGAAGATATGCAAAAATGTAGCAGGATCCTCAGGGCAACACCAACAACCAGAAGGGTGTGCTGGGAACATCTGTTGCAGCCTCTGAGGGGTATAATATATTCTATGTAGAATCTTAAACTGAATCAATCCATTATGAGTAGAAACCAGTTGCTGCACAGGATGCTCCTATATGTCCTTCCAATCCCCAGAGTCCAAATCTGGCACCTCCACATAAATAGAGGAGAGGGGTTTCCTCAAGGACTCATCCCACAGCATGGACTCACACCCTATCTCCAAAAACTGTAGTGGACCACCCTGAAATTGTCGATGAAAAGCATGACGTAGTTGAATGTATCTAAAAAAAATAGGAGTTGGAAAGGGCAAATTGGGCTTTTAAGGAATCAAATGTTTTGAGCATACCTGTCAGGGCTCCAGGGTATGACCAGAGGTATGTGAACTGACGCAGGGAAACGCAGGCTTCAGATATGTTATAAACAATAAGACAATTTATTAAAGACTAACAATACAAACATAAACGCAGTGCAATACTAAAACATAACACAGTGCAAACGAACCAAACCAAACCACCCACAGATAACAATACATACAATGCAAGCGTCGTCAGGCAGGCCGGGTCAATAACAATCGGGCAGGTAGGAACAGGAGGAGCAGGCAGAGAGTAGTCAGGTCACGAGCCGGGTACAGCAACTAACGGGCAGGTAGGTACAGGGGGTCAGGCAGAGAATGGTCGGGGTCACAAGCCAGGGATCAACCAGGAAAAGTCAGCAGAGGTCAGGATCAGGCAGGGTCAGCAACGAATCAGTCAGACAGGGACAGGAACAGGAACAGGAATGCAGGTAACAAGATACAGGGGCCCAGGAAAAACACACACCAAGGCCCAGACTGCAGGTCTGGCCATCCCTTAAAAACACCTGCATAATCAGCTTCAGGTGTTTGGCTGGCTGCAGGGTTGAGTCTCTGATTGCTGGGAGCACCCGCTGGTCAGCCCTGGTACTGCAGCCCACAAGGCAGGTGAGTCCCACCATTACTGGCAAGTCCCTTCCTGACAGTACCCCCCCCTCAAGGAGCGGCCTCAGGATGCTCCAAACAGTCCTAGCTGGGCAAAATGTTCCACCGCCCGGGTCTGGTAACTGGCGGGATATCAAAGACTGGCACATCGGGCTGGACTCCGGGCAGCGGCACATCGGGCTGGACTCCGGGCAGCGGCACATCGGGCTGGACTCCGGGCGGCGGTACATCGGGCTGGACTCCGGGCGGCGACACATCGGGCTGGACTCCGGGCGGCGACACATCGGGCTGGACTCCGGGCGGCGGCACATCAGGCTGGACTCTGGGCGGCGGCACATCGGGCTGGACTCCGGGCAGCGGCACATCGGGCAGGACTCCGGGCAGAGGCACATCGGGCTGGACTCCGGGCAGAGGCACATCGAGCTGGACTCCGGGCAGAGGCACATCGAGCTGGACTCCGGGCAGAGGCACATCGAGCTGGACTCCGGATCACCAGGCGGAGCAGCAGGCACCGGGCCACCAGGCGGAGCAGCAGGCACTGGGCTCCCCGGCGGAGCGGCAGGCACCGGGCCACCAGGCGGAGCGACAGGCACCGGGCCCCCAGGCGGGGCGGCGGGCGCCAGGGCCCCCAGGTGGGGCGACAGGCATCTGGCCCCCAGGCGGGGCGACAGGCATCTGGCCCCCAGGCGGAGCGACAGGCATCGGGCCCCCAGGCGGGGCGACAGGCATCGGGCCCCCAGGTGGGGCGCCGGGCCCCCAGGCGGAGCGCCGGGCCCTCAGGCAGAGCGGCGGGCACCGGGCCCCCAGGAGGGGCAGCAGGCACCGGGCCCCCGAGCGGAGCGACAGGCATCGGGCCCCCAGGCGGGGTGGCGGGCGCTGGGCCCCCAGGAGGGGCGAAAGGTATCGGGCCCCCAGGAGGGGCGACAGGCATCGGGCCCCCAGGCGGGGCGACGGGCGCCGGGCCCTCAGGCGGGGCGACGAGCACCGGGCCCCCAGGAGGGGCGGCGGGCACCGGGCCCCCAGGAGGGACAGCAAGCACCGGGCCCCCAGGCGGAGCGGTGGGCGCCGGGCCCCCAGGCGGAGCGGCGGGCGCCGGACCCCCAGGAGGGACGGCAGGCACCGGGCCCCCAGGCGGAGCTGCGGGCACCGGGTAATCAGGCACGACAACGGGCATCGGGTCACCAGGCATCAGGTTATTTGGCTCGCCAGCGGGCACCGCGTCATCTGGCAAGGCAGTGGGCACCGAGTCACCAGGCACGACAGTGGGTTCCGAGTCAACTGGCATGACCACGGGCACTGGGTCAGACATTGGATCGTCTGGCTCGACAGCGGACATCGGGTCACCAGGCATCAGGTCATTTGGCTCGACAGCGGGCAACGCGTCATCTGGCAAGGCAGTGAGCACCGAGTCACCAGGCACGACAGTGGGCTCTGAGTCAATTGTTACGACAGCGGGCACCGGGTCATCAGGTACCGGATCGTCTGGATTGATAGCGGGCACCGGGTCATCTGGCGTTGGATCGTCTGGCTCGACAGCGGGCATCGGGTCACCAGGCATGACAGCGGGCACTGGGTCACCAGGCATCAGGTTATTTGGCTCGCCAGCGGGCACCGCGTCATCTGGCAACGCAGTGGGCACCGAGTCACCAGGCACGACAGTGGGCTCCGAGTCAACTGGCATGACCGCGGGCACTGGGTCAGACATTGGATCATCTGGCCTGACAGCGGGCATCGGGTCACCAGGCATGACAGCGGGCACTGGGTCATCAGGCATTGGATCGTCTGGCTCAACAGCGGGCATCGGGTCACCAGGAATGACAGCGGGCACTGGGTCATCAGGTACCGGATCGCTTGGATCGACAGCGGGCATCGAGTCAACTGGCCTAATGGAATCATCAGGCTGGATCAGTTCATTAGGCTGGGTAGAAACATCATGCTGGGTAGAGGCATCAGGCTGAATGGAGGCATCAGGCTGAATGGAGGCATCAGGCTGGGTAGAGGCATCAGGCTGGGTAGAGACATCAGGCTGGGTAGAGGCATCAGGCTGAATTGTGGGCGCCGAGGCACCAGGCTGCACCACAGAAGGCAGGTTCTCAGATGGGAGGCTCACCGGTTTGGATACTGGCAGGATGGTATTGGTTGGAAAGAACTTTCGCCTTTTCCTTGTTTTAGTTACCGGAGCACTGTAAGTAAGCGCAGGTTTGTAAACGGATGGAGCAGCTGGAGACAGAGAGGAGCTGGAGGATGGAACAGGGGAGGGAACAGTTGCTACAGAGGACTTCTTTACAGGGTTAAAGGCAGGATAGGTGCAGCGAGTGGTAACAGGGTACTGACATGCGGTAGATAGCAGGGTATACTTGGCTGTAACTGGAGGTGATGTTGGGAATGCAGGAATAGAGATTTGAAGAAATAGATTAGAAGCAGGACTGGGTTTTTGCAAGCTGACTGAGGCTGGGTGTAACAAATCTGACCATGTCTGCAGTACGGGTTGAACAAAGCTCAGCTTACACAAGGCCTGTCTGGTCAAAGACTGCACTGCGTTTATACAATCCCTTAATACCTGTGGTGAACATGCAGCATAATGCTCCAAGAAGCAATCCACATCATCCTCTAATAACCATACCAGGGACTCTACCTGGTCTGCACTAAATGGTGGCAAAAAGTCATTCCTGCTTTCAGGGGTACCAGAAGCCAACTCTACACAAACCTGAATCAAAGGTTGCACCTCAGAGAACTCTGTGCCCTGATCTACTAGAACATGAGCGATCCGTATACATTCTAGCAGTTGATCCCGGGTATACTCCCTCAGAGCCTGATAAGCATATTCTCTGTCATCAAAAACCAGCAGCGACAAATACACAACCTCATCAAGATCCATCCTTCCCAGCAACAAGCCAAGATGGCTTCCCTGTGCAGCCACTTCTGGTCAGGATTGGCCTTGGTGTAATGTCAGGGCTCCAGGGTATGACCAGAGGTATGTGAACTGACGCAGGGAAACGCAGGCTTCAGATATGTTATAAACAATAAGACAATTTATTAAAGACTAACAATACAAACATAAACGCAGTGCAATACTAAAACATAACACAGTGCAAACGAACCAAACCAAACCACCCACAGATAACAATACATACAATGCAAGCGTCGTCAGGCAGGCCGGGTCAATAACAATCGGGCAGGTAGGAACAGGAGGAGCAGGCAGAGAGTAGTCAGGTCACGAGCCGGGTACAGCAACTAACGGGCAGGTAGGTACAGGGGGTCAGGCAGAGAATGGTCGGGGTCACAAGCCAGGGATCAACCAGGAGAAGTCAGCAGAGGTCAGGATCAGGCAGGGTCAGCAACGAATCAGTCAGACAGGGACAGGAACAGGAACAGGAATGCAGGTAACAAGATACAGGGGCCCAGGAAAAACACACACCAAGGCCCAGACTGCAGCTCTGGCCATCCCTTAAATACACCTGCATAATCAGCTTCAAGTGTTTGGCTGGCTGCAGGGTTGAGTCTCCGATTGCTGGGAGCACCCGCTGGCCAGCCCTGGTACTGCAGCCCACAAGGCAGGTGAGTCCCACCATTACTGGCAAGTCCCTTCCTGACAATACCACCATCACAGATATGCTGCAAGTACTTAACATTTTTCAATGCCCAGACCTGAGGGTCAGGAAAAATAAAAAATTCTTTTAAAGGGGGATTCAGCCATAAAGGGGTGTGAGGCGACCAAACTCAAGACTCTAAAGGAAAATGCAACCACCAGGCCCTAAGAACCGCTCTCATAGCCAAGGTAATGGGAAGAGGTGTGGCCGGACCCCTATATGAAAGGTTACAGAGGGCCTCATAGGAACCCATGAAGGCTGCCTCCAACACCACAGCAGCATTGGTCTCATCAGTCACAATCCAGTTGTGCACATGAGAGAGCATCACTGCAAGATAATAGGAATATAGGTCAGGACAGGCCAGCCCCTCCTCAGTCCAGGGTCTCTGCAGCACCTTCAGTTTAAATCTAGGCTGCCTCGAACCCCACAGGAAAGAGACTACTGCAGCAAATTGTTTGAAATATTTCCGAGGGAAGGAGTTTCATTTTGACTAAGTTAATCCTACCAATGAGGGAGAGTTGAAGATTAGTCATACATTGCTTCACCCTCAAGAGTAACGGCAAGAAATTTACAGAAATCTAGGGGATTTGATGAAACAATAATACCCAAATATTTCACTGTGGAGGTCCACTGCAAGGGAATGTCAGGATTAAGTAAAATTTTAGCACTCTGGTCTATAGGGAGAATTTTAGTTTTTTCTCAGTTAACCTTTAACCATTTGCCGCCCGGCCAATGGCCATTTGGCGGCTTCAAATGTGCTTCTGCACTCCGGGTGCACGCCATTTGGCGTGCTCCCGCACATGCGCCATTTGCGCTAATGCAGAGCGGCGCAGCGGCTCGATCTGTCACCGGGCGTGTACCTCGGACACGGCCGATGACAGATCTGAGTACCGGCCCCCGTTGCAGGTACCATGTGACCTGCTGTGACCAATCACAGCGGTCACATGACAGTTGTATACAATGGATGGCTTCATTCATGATGCCATCCATTGTATACTAGTGCCTAGCTGTGAATGGTCACAGCTAATCACATGCACATGTCATGTGATTAGCTGTGACCAAATCACAGCTAAGCACATAAAAAAAAAGCTGAATGAATCCATTTCATTCAAGGTAAATGCTTGCTTATAGCAAAGTATTTCTTTGCTATAAGCAAAAAAAAAAAAAAAATACTGATCACTTCCCCAAAGTAGTACAATGTTACTATGGTAACATTGTACTACTTTGGTCATAGTAAAATATGAAAAAAAAATGTTAAAAAAAATAAAAAAAGTAATAAAAAATTAAAAAGAATAAAAAAAAAAATATATATTTTTTTTCATACTGTCACCAGTCAGTGTCCCTGTTCACCGCCATGCCAGTTATATGATGACGCTGTACTGCACTGGTGACAGTATATAAAAAAAAAATAGTGAAAATAATTTTTTTAATTTTTTAATTTTCCGAAAAATTATGACAAAAAAAATACAACTTCAAAAAACTCGCCATGCCTCTTATGAAGTACGTCGGACTGTCTACTCTGCAAAAAGGGGTCATTTGGGGGATATCTGTACTATTCTGACATTCTTAGACCTCAAGAAATTAGATTGGCCGTCAGTACTTCAGGATTGATCAATATTCAGATCTATACCATAGTTTGTGAACTCTATAACTTTCCTACAAACTAAATAATACATCCTAATTTGGGTTATTTTCACCAAAGACATGTAGCAGAATACATCTCGGCCTAAATTTATGAAGAACAATTATTTATTTGTAAACTTTTATAACAGAAACAAAGAAAAACGTGTATTTTTTTCAACATTTTTGGTCTTTTTTTGTTAATTTAGCAAAAAATTAAAACCCCAGTGGTGATTAAATACCACCAAAAGAAAGCTCTAGTTGTGTGAAGAAAACGATAAAATTTTAGTTTGGGTACAATGTTGTATGACCGCGCAATTGTCATTCAAAGTGTGAGAGCGCTGAAACTTGAAAAATGGCCTGGGCAGGAAGGTGTAAAATTGCACGGTATTGAAATGGTTAAGATTGATAATGGCGAAAAATAAGAAATCAGGGCCAAGGCTGCCTTAAGGGAAGAACCTGGATCATCTTTGTATAAAGCTACTTTCTCTTTAATAGAGCCCACCTGAATGCCCCGGACCTCGAGGGGACATCCGTAAGGCCTGAGCCAAGGGTTCCATTACCAACGCGAAGAGGGCAGGTGAAAGAGGACATCCCTGTCTGGTCCCCCTACCCACAGGGAAAGGGTCAGAAAGGTCGCCACCCAACTTGATTTGGGCCTGAGGGTCACTATATAAAATGCTTAACCAGGAACAGAAAAGTTGGCCAAAACCCTTCAGTTCTAACACCTTAGACATATAAACCAAGTCAACAAAGTCAAATGCTTTTTCAACGTCGAGCAGGACCATCACCCGGGAGGATGACTCCACTGAGGGGGAATTGAATATGTGACAAAATGCGTAGCAAATTATTATCAGTAGATTTTCCAGGAATAATTCCAGTCTGTTCTATACAAGAGAGAAGGAAGGAGTTTCCTTATCCTTTGTGCTAAAATTTTTAAATCATAATTCAATAAGGATATGGGTCTATAGGAGGAGCAACGTCAAGGATCCTTACCAGGCTTTGGTATCAAAACAATGTGGGCCTGATACATAGAGGGGGAGGATACCCTGGGCTAAGCTTTCATCGAAAAGATCATAAAGATGTTGTGCCAAATCTGAAATATATCATTTATACCAGTCTCCAGGCAATCCATCTGGTCTGGGGATTTTATTGGGTGGGAATGAGTGAATAGCTGCGTCAATCTCTGAAAAAGTGATATCTTTGTCAAGTTCAGCCACCTCCTCATCCGACAAATGCAACAAGGAGAGGCTCTCTAATCTATCCCCCAAAACCACAGGATCTGGAGGGGGGCGAGGACTATAAAGGGACTGAAAATAACTTCTAAATTCCTGCAGAATCAGCGAATGCTCTAGAAGGAGATCGTCCATAGAGAACAAAAGTCGGAGAATTACTGTCTGTTGATGAGATTCAGCCACTAAATTTGCCAACAATTTACCATTCTTATCACCAAATTCAAACAATCTGCCTGCAAGGAGGGCTGCGTCTCCATGGGACAGGGATGTGAAATGAAGTTCCAGTTCCCTGAGGGTCGCAGCCAACCCGGCATAATTTTCCTGAGTAGGGGAAATTTCCAACACAGAAGTGATACAGGGACTGTTAAATGAGTGGGGGTTGCATATAGGGGTCACGACGGAGATAATAGGGGGTCCCATATTTTCAAATTAAAACAAATAACGTTGGTTCCTGCAGGGGGCCCAAGAGGGAGATAGGGGGAAAGAAGAAGGAGAAAATATAAAAAGGAGGAGGAGATAATTAATTCCATTAGATATCTGAAATATAGCAAAATGAAGAATAAATAAACAAAAGGAAGTGGATCAAAAGTCCCCATTTCAAGTTCTATTAAGAAATTTTTCCACAGGAAGGACAAACAGACCCCTGAGAGGCAAAGTGGAACTAATGAAAAAAGCGTGACGGAGAGCAGTAGTGGTGGTAGCCCCAGAAGATCCCTGGGAATGTCCAATTTTAGTCAAAACTCAGAAGAAGCAGCTATAGAAAAGATAAATGTTTTGGATAATTTGGAAGATAAAGATTCACATTTACCAACTAAAACAAAATAGCAGAAATGTTTAAAGGCCTGAAACTATAAAAATTAGATGGGAAAGTTACGCAAAGATCTTGGATATGTTCTTTCTATAGTGGAGGAGATGGAAGGAAAAATAAATAAATGGGCTCAAGAGATACAGAACTTAGAAAAAAAATGGTGGAAATGAAAAAGGAACAAAGAAATCTGCTCTATAAATTGGAAGACCAGGAAAAAAGGAATAGAAGATGCAACTTAAGCATGCGCGGTTTACCGGAGATACCCCAATGAGAAGATCTGATGGAAACGGTAGAGAAAAATGTCAGATACAATGATGGACAGATTCGCAGTAGAACCCTATAAAATTGATGGAGCATACAGAATTGGAAGAATATACCAAGAAGAAGGAAAAGACAGACCGAGAGATATCATTGTTCAATTCCGTTATGATGATAGGGAAAAAGAGGAGATCTGGAAGAAGATGAAAGGAAGAGCTAACAAAGTATGGGGAAATAAATTTACAGGTATTCGCAGACCTTGCCACAGAGACTTTGTCAAGAAAGAAAATATTAAAACCATTAGTAGACCAAATGAAGAAGCAGAACGTTCGATATAGCGGGGGGTCCCCAGCATGTTTGATTGGTTGGAAAAATGGACGATCGGTAAGATTAAAGTTTCCTGAAGAGCTGGGAGACTTCTGAGAGAGACTTGAGTTGCAGAAAATAGATATTCCTGGGTGGGGTGGGGTGGGGGGAGAAGTGGTGGTGTTTTTTATTTTTTATTTTTATTTTTCTCATTCTCCCTCCCCCCATGCTCCTCCCTGTTTTTCTCATTTTTTTCTGTCTTTATTTATTTTTTCTTCTGGCAGGACGTTGGGGGAGGGTAAATGGGAAGAGGTGTTCATGATTAGAGCTCCACCCTAAAGTGGAATCAAAAGTAGGTCCACAAATGATTGAGAGGCAAAAGAATAGCCTAAAAGGGGAGGGGATGGGAGGGGGGGGGGTTTGGCAACCTGAGATTATGCAGGAAAGTAGGTGTTATATTATTCTAGAGAAATCTTGAAGGACGAAGAAGGTATAGGGAAGAGAGGGAGAGGAAGGGGACGGGAGAAGAAGGTGTTATAGAAATTATAGCTCATATTATAATCATTTATGCTTAGTAGAATAAGTTAAGATTGTGTATGTGACAAACTACATGAAGCAGTTTGCTGATTTTGAGATAGTTGTATGACACAATAATGTCCTGTTAAGGACTAAGTGAGATAACGGTCAAAACCTTATATGGGATAGTATAAGAAAGAGACCAAATATGGTTATGGTACCTATATTGTAAGCCAAAGTCATACTTTCTCTAGGAAATGACAATAAAGGGCTGAGATCCCCCTGACCAATCATTTCAAGACACAATGGCTAAAGGCAGTTACTAGCATGTATATAAAGCTAAGGGAAAGGAATTAAAATCAGATAAGTCTGGGTAACCTGTGACTTTTTCATGCTTGTCTCCTCGTACGAGACTACACTTTTTACATGAGATGTATTCAAGATTGGATTACATACTGTTGGACCATAGGCTTATTGAGTCTCTGGTCAAAGTAAATATAGAAGTTATGTCAATTTCTGACCATGCCCCTGTCACAATGCAATTGCTATGGGGTAATGAACAGAGGGGAGGAAAATTATGGATGTTGAATGAGTCACTTCTCCAGGAGCAAGAGGCGGAGTGGAAAGTTAAGAAGGAAATAGAGCAATTCTTTGAAGAAAATGACTCTGAGGAAGTGACGGCAGCTACGGTGTGGGAGGCACATAAGGTATTAGAGGTATTTTAATAGCGATAGGAGCAAAAAAGAAGAGGGAAAGAAGAGAAAAAGTAAACACACTCTTAAGGGAACTGTGATTTAGAGCAGACACATAAAAATAGAGTAACAAATGAGGTCATGCAGAAGATAATAAATAAAAGAGAAGAATTAAATAACATCCTGGAAGAAGAGAATATGAGAGTGTTTAATAAAATGATAAGTGAGAGGTATAGATGGGAGGATAGGCCAGGAAAGTATTTAATGAGGGCTCAGAGGAAAAAAAAAATCTAGGAATTATATTGAGAAAATAATAGATAATAAAGGAGAATTGGTTTATTCAACCAAAGATATAGTAAAAGTGTTTAAAGAATATTACAATAAGTTATATAATATTAAGACTCATGGTACGGAGACGCCGGCCGGCTCCCTGTCAGAGCGGCAGTGACAAGTCGGCTCCTCCTGTGTTACAGGACTGGAAAGCTGTGCGGCCAGTGGAGGAGTGAAGCAGGAGAAAGAGACCAGCTGAGGAAGCCCTCGGTGGGAGAGAGGAGGCTGGTCGGTGCTCTAATGAAATAAAGTGTTGCCACCTTATAGTTGCCTCTATCCCCCTGGCCGGCTGTTTAATCCTGGGTCAGGGAGACCCATAAATATTAGGACAGCTATTCTTCTTCCCCAAGACCATCCTCAAGGAGAGAGAAAGGAGTTGGAAAGAAAGAAACTAAATATCGGATACCCCGAGGAATCCCCCCCAGGACTGAGCAGCAGTGAAGGCCCTCTACATAAGCCTGGAACCACCGTCCGGAGAGGGGAAGGGTGAGTGAAAACTGTTGGGGGCCTATTGCATGGTGAACCCCTGAGTGATACAGGCGTCCAAGGGGTTAAAGAGGGGAGGATTCCTAGGGGTTAGAAAAGAAGAAGAAAGGAGGTCCAGGTGTCCCAGGAGAGTAAAGGAAATAGGAAAAACTGCAAGGCTATCAAGATTTATAGAGGATATGAAGATCAAAGGTTCCAAGGGAGCAGGGCCCAAAGGGGCCCAAACAGGAACAATAAAGAAATTTACATCTTATGGAAATACTACACCAGAAAGGGCCCAAGGTGCAAAGGGGGAAATGGACATTAGTTCAGGAAATAGCCCTAGGTTATCATTGGGCATGAATAGCAGTGGTAGCCAACAAATAGTGGAGGGCTTGGGAAAAAAAGAACCAGAAGGTGAACTACAACTACCAAATAAGAAGGAGATGGCAGAAATGTTTCAAAATCTGGAAAAAACGATAAAACATGAAATGACAGCTATTCGAAATGATTTAGGTCACCTTCTATTGAGAATGGAAGAAACGGAGAAGAAAGTTAAAATCCAGGCCCAGAAAATAGATAATTTAAAGGAAAGAATAAGCCAATTAGAAAATAACCAGAAAAAAATGACCTATAGGATGGAAGTTCAAGAAAATAAAGAAAGAAGGAGTAATCTTAGAATACGAGGAATCCCAGAGGCTGCTAAAGGGGAAATACTATATGAACTAGTTAAAAAAATCCTAAACTCCATAAGAGATAAACCGGAATCTTATGGGATCGAACTGGACGGAGTGTTTAGGGTAGGAAAGTTCAAACGGGCTACTGAGAAGGAAAGATCGAGGGACATAATTGTCCAGTTCCAAAATTTTGGGGCCAAAGATGAGATCTGGAAGAAGACCAAGGGAAGACCATTAGTTAAGTATGGAGACTTGACTATCCAAATCTATGCGGACTTAACAGTAGAGACCCTAAGGAGAAGGAGATCCCT